>NW_026018916.1:9438101-9444105 GCF_020466585.1 Dendroctonus ponderosae
TTGGCCAGGATTCGAACCTGGGTTGGAAGATTGGCATGGAGATGTGCTTCCCACCATGCCAATGTAGTCTACAATATTTTCTGGTGAAACTGTGATAAGCCTCTCTGGTAGTTGTCACATCACTGTAGAAAGAATAGATCAAGCCATGCAACCGTTTATACGATGGTACGATGATACAAAAGTGTTCTATTGGTTGGAAATCTGTTAATTCGTCCGTTGTAGTAGTAGAATTGACAGATATTCAATCAGTCCCTGCAAATAGGTTAAGATCTGAAAACTTTTCAGTTCCATGTTATTGAATTTTGGATTTTCAATAATAATACTGAAAATTCAATCACAATGTGCATGAATTTATTTTCAACAACCAAAAACTGAATTTTCAGTTACAAAACTTACTGAAAGGTAAGTGAATTTTTAACTCATTTTTAACAGTGTAGGTCAAACAGGACAATATCTAAAGAAAATACTTTTTTAATTAATAATAATAGAGAAAGTATTGCAATTGTGATGTATTTTAATATGTGATATGATGAGGCTGTTGACGAACTGTGGCTGTTTTGTTAAATTAATGAAAATTTTTTTTAACTATCCGTTATTTTAGAAAAATTGATGATGGTGGAAAAATGCACCGAAACGTATTTTGATTAATAAATAGAGACAATAAATGACTGAAACCCAGGAATAGATTTGATTTTGTATCAAACTAAAGCTATCGGGCTAAACATTGAATTTAGGAGCACAGTTGGAAAACCGCCAGTGTTTATTATTTTCCTAAAGGCTTTGATGAAAATACCAGACAGGTTCCAGCCTTCATAAATCCTTTGATGGGCCCGACACCTTCATTTATTACCGTTTTCAGCGAACTGTCGATCTCACAACAGGCTCTAAACAAATTGGAGCTCTCCCTAGTCCCCCATTTGCCCTTGACGCCCTTAACCTTCACCTCTTATGACGCCGTTTTCCCGGCGTCGGGACCTACCCCAACTCATAGAAGCGGTCGTGTCTAGGCGTCGACCGCGTCGCTGCCTGGGGGTAAAAGTCCGCATAATGAAGGTGTCTGCGACAAATTTGCGGAAAAATCCGGGATTGGGCTGAGAGACCAGTTAGAAACCCTTATTTTTACTTTTCGCTTGCTGAAAAGGTTCTGGAAAACTGTACCTGCCATTATAAATCTTTTGCCTGAACATATCGAGAACGTTTCTCCCTTGTCGAGTTGCGAAAGAGTTTTTATGGATTATTTGGTAGCCAGCTTAAATGGCTGTAAATAAAACAATTCTCACAACACATTGATGATTCCACAGCAACCAAATTTTATCTAAATACAGCTAATTGAATTAAAATTTTACATCTCCAATGCTCTCAAGTCTCTGCTGTCTTAAAACTTTTCCCTCTGAAAGGAGTCGGAGACATATTTTGGAATTTAATATTAGGGTCGATGCTCGTGTAACCGGCACCAGGTTTATTATTTAGATAACAGTAATTCAATTTCGATGTTATTGATAACTTTCAGTTTAATTGTTCACAATAGTGATGCGTGGCTTTCATAGGATTGGTAAAAATTGTCGCTCTTCTTCTGGAATGCTAATTGCACACTGTTGGGAGAGCCAACGAAGAAAAGTTGAGACAATATTTTGCTACTAAACGTTAAGAATAATTTCGCTGATTGATCTTCTTTGCTGAAATAGTTGAGTAAAATGTATCTGCACTGTTGTCTACATAACGCTTTCATTCATTTTCAGCCGTTCACAGGTGATTTTGTGTTCCTCTGGACCTTTCCCGCCTCTTTTTTACAAGATCTTTTACAAGATCTATCTCCGTGTCATTTGGTTTGTTTTATCCGGGATGTTTCTTTCGGATTAGGTGCAGTGGAAGTTTAAATGCGTGTAAAGTTTATGGATTGGATACCATGGTGGTCAATTTTCTTGTCTGAGATCAAACATTGTTGGTCTTTTCCTGGCCCCAATTGTCATATTTGCAGTTGTCTTCAAATCAGTTTCAATTTCTTGCCTTGATCTTGATGTTGTTGCCTGGATGCCTTGACTAAAGTATGATTTTTGTAGTTCTGACCATTCATCATTGTCTCGCTCATTTTTCTATCGTCTCAGTTGGTTACGGTTTCCTTTTTAGTTTTCTGTTACATGCTCTCTTCCTACGATAACTTTCTTATATGGTGGAAAATTTGTCTAGACAAGTTCATTTCGTTTAATCTTGATAGTTGAAACGAGCGATGCTCTTTTTCAATGCACATTTTCTTCTCTGTTAGTTTCTGGACAAAAATGTATGGAAACAGGATAGATTTTCTCTTCTCAGATATTGAAACAAAACAGAATCGCGTAGGTTTCATCCTCCTTGTATATTGTTTAGTAAATATGCTTATGTGTTTAATCACTGATGTTACGAATAAAATTTATAAGACAATAATTCGAGGGGATGTTGAGTCAATAGTAAGAGGAAAAGTGTAAGTGTAAGAATATGTATAAATAGTTAATCGTAACAGTCGCAGTGACATATAACTCCAAATATACCAAAATTATTTAATCTTATTTAACTAAAAATTGAATTTTCTAATGAATTTCTAATTTAATATTTAATATCAAATTCAAAGCTGATATGTGCTGCAAAGTAAAGCTGACATAAATACTCTTAAAGCACAATGATCCAGTTGATTTAAAAAATTATGTATATTGGCGAAAGTGAATTTTCTAAACTGCAAATCTCAAAGCAACTGCAGGGAGTCCAAAATTTCATAGGAAAAATTACTGAATTAAAATTGTCTCACTTAAAAACAAACATTCACTTTTCTCAAAGGATTGAGTCCATATAAAACTAATAATTTCATTATTTAACCGAGACGAAAGTATAATTAAATTTCCAATTTTTTTGTAACTATTATCCAATCATGTTCAAATTGTAAACTCGGTTCAAAAATGCTTCCCCACATGATTTCGCGCTGTTTGTTGAAAAAGGGATTTTTATGTTTCCTAAACGCGTGTTTACAAAGTGCTTATTGAAAGGAAGTCTGTATATCCAAAGAGGGTGAAAACGGCGAATAAAAAAATCTTACCGAAATAACGTGGCGGTGTTTTCTTTGCCACTCGACGATTTTGCTGTTTTCGACAGGAAAGCGATAAGCAGTATTGATGAGGTGCATGTGTGTTTCTTTGTTTGTTGTTTTCTTCAAGCCCCGTTAGCTCTATTTTGATGTGATTTTCTTGTTATGTTTTTGGGTCAGATGGGACCAATATTCGGAATTGGCAGTCAAGCAACGTTCTATAAACTATCAGACCTTTTATTTTTGTGAAATGGGAATTTTACTCTTTATGTCAGCATTTCAAGAATTTCAAGCCATTAATAGTAGCTTTGTGTTGATTGTAATTATGTGCATTGCAAAATACGTACAAAACTATTGAATTTATTGTGTTGCTTGTCTGGAATTAAACGCTTAAATTATTAAAAACGGTAATTCACTCAAATGAAAATGGTGGTGATTGAAGTATTTATTTGGATAACTTCGAAACCGACCAACGAAAAAGACAAATAGAAGAACGCATGAACTGAAAAGCCAATCACCTAATGATTTGCAAATATGTGAAACATCGATTGCCGCTCGCGCTTAATTTATCCGTTATCCCCTTTTTCATCCATTGATTTATATTACGGCATAATCTTTTCAACTATCCATCGGTAAACCAAACTCTTTGAATAATACAGATACTTATGTTAAATTGATTTTAGCGAACGATTTGGTTCAATTTCTAAAACCAGGAAGGAAATCAATAATACATTGACTGCATCTATTGTGCTTCAGTTGATATTTTGAAATTTATATTTTATTTCGTTTATAATATTTATATTTTGTTTTATAATGACACTGAAATAGTAACTTTCCATTCTCCGAAGTAAATTTCTGCATTATTATTGACACGAAATTGAATATCTACATGCGCCTAAATTATGTAGCCTAAATACCTTAATAAGATCTTGTTTAATATTTCTTAATAGCTTTGTTAATCAGGGCATCCCATTTTTTTTATTACAACGTTTTTTCAGATGATTTATTAAATATCTGTAACACACTTTTTTCATATCCAATTTTTATTCCACTTTAAGTATGGAGCTTGTAGCCACTATGTATCTAGCTTCTCTGTATTTTATACTCTATTAAATTCACAGAAAAACGAGTAATTTGAATTGAATTTCAGTAATGAATTTCGAATTTTTCATGAAATTAATTCTAAGATTAGAGATCTAATGGTGTTAATGGAAATTTCATGTGATAACAATTTTCTTGGTGCTGCCATAGACTTTATAAGAAACTTATTTAAAGCGATTTGTCATTATTTAATGTGCATCATTTTTTAGTGAAAAAAATAATTTATTAAATAAATAAACATTACCCAGGTTTGTAATTTAAGTATGTAAAGTATAAAGTGGGTTACCTAAAAAAGTTTAGAGTCAATTTCCTCTTCACTTCTTTTGTTCTTTATCTTATTTTTATATATATTTATAAGTAATTGTTTGAATTAATCTGATGTTTAAAGACCCCCCTAGAGAAAGTCGATAACGTCGGAAAACACTTTGACGAAAAAACATAAATATCTATATATTAACAGATAAATCTGAAGTGGCCTGGAACTTACTAATTTAATGTGGTTTTATTTTCATTGCAGGAGATAGTCTTTTGTCGAGAGTTATATCTCATAAAAAACAAATTTGATAATGTAAATACCTATCTAAACAGGGAGTTATTTTGAGGGATGGCTTCGATTAAAAACTCTCCATGATGTTGAACGTAAGTTTCCTTATAAATAGACAATTTCTGCTTTCAAAAGAGCTCATGGATTAAACTTGATTAAACAACAGCGGACATACAAATGTGAAAAAATCATATAAAATAAACAACGGAATCGGAAACAATTTGCAGATTTCTGCTGTTATAATATGTGGTGTCTCAATTTAATTCACAAATTCTGCTATATTTTAGTCTGTGGATTATTTTTGCTTAAAAAAATATGTGAAACTTTTGTTTTCACCTTAATCGCTACTGCAAAATGACGGCAATTTATAACCTACCCACATCCACATATTTGAGTGAATCTCGGAAATAAATAGCAACTGTAAAAATCGTCTCCCTGACTTGAACTTCCTGTGTATTTTGGATAATTGGGCGAAAACACTTGACATTTGCCCACCAGGTTGATTGAAAGCTCCACTCCCACTTAACGCTTTAAATCACTTGACCAAATATTTGAGAATTTTTGTTTGAATTCCTTTTAAAATTCTTCCCTGTTCCTTAGGGATTTTCACACGGTCGGAGTCAAACGCACGTTACACGTAATATGTTGGGTGTCGGGTGTCCATTAGAAGAGACACACCTAATTTACAAGTGGATGTTTTCGATATTCGATATGGCCAAGGTGGAAAAAACAATTTTCAGGCGCCAGTATTGTTCCGACTTATTTATACATAAATTTTTCCTTTAAAAATACCAAACAAAACAGCTTTTTCCATATTTCCCAACATATTCTATTCTTTCGCAAGCAACACATTTACAGACTTGTTTCTTCCTAATTTGAATTTCATTCAGACACTATTTCGGCTCAATCCTATTAGTGGGGCGTCGGCTTTCCAGATCCAGACGCTTTTAATCGATTTGCCAAAATTCGTTGCCAATTTTCTGTTTCAAAAAGGGATCCGAACAGTTTATAACATTAAATTCACCATTTAATACCGTTAGTCCCTTCTAACGAAATCTCCAAAGTAGCTTTGAAGGTAAGGTCGGTTTGACATGAAAAGCAAATCCATTAGCATGCAACCCGATTAATTCACAGGAATTTGTTAGTTAGTTTGTTAGACTAGATTTGCTTTTTAAAACTAGATTTGCTAAAGGTAAGTCTATGGATGTGTTAAAAATAATTAGCTTTTATCTTACAAATGGAAATATTTTCAAGTTTCATTGTGTTGCGCTTGGGATCTAATCCTGGCGGTTGGCAACTAATTGTCG
>NW_026018916.1:9445059-9449856 GCF_020466585.1 Dendroctonus ponderosae
GAACTTCTCCTGCTAAATTAAAAATTGTATGGCTTTGAACAAGATTCAACAATTGCAATTTTAGTGTCATCCGCAGTTTGCCAAAATTGCTGTTATGAGCACAAAAACTCAATTTATATTCACCAAATTATTTTTTTCAAAATAAGACCGTTTCGATACTTTTTTGCATTTCCTATCGTCTACATTGATGATACAATTGAGTGAACATACGTCTACACGAAGTGAAGTCTCCACCAAGAGCTGAAGTACACTTTTTTTAAATTTTGCATTGGCATTATATCAGACATAAAAATTATTTTGTTTCTCTGTCGTTTTTGCAAACAATGGTCTTTAACCTCATCAGTTTCACCACTATAATGCACGTAAATTTAGTTGATGGTTTAGTTCCGAACCAACTAGTTGGTGGTGAATATGATAACAATTTTATTGCTCTTTTGGTTCACTGTTCAATTCTTATTAATTTCATCTCTTTATTTATTCAAGTTTTGAACTTCGTACTTAATTGAAGGAACTGTGCCAATTTTTTTCAAGTACCCACAATTTTTGCGATATTATTTACGATAAGATCGAAATGTTGTTTTGAAACTGGCCGCATTTTTTGCGCAACTTGAGCATTTCCGTGTTTTCGATTGATAACTAAGTAAATAAACCTCTTCAACTAAGTGCAACATCATTATTTTTATCAAAATGCTATTGATCGTATTTATTGGACCCTTTTACGATCGATTTAGGAAGATACTCGATTTGAAGTGCTTAAGATCGCCTTACACCTGATTTGTATCATTTTAAATCAATTTATTTATTAAGTGCAATGGGCGAAGTAACATTCTACAAGGAGACACTTTAACTGTTGATATCAAAGAAATGAATGGAAATAGGTTAAAAAATCAATAAATATTTTTGAACAATGTTCTCTGGTGAAATTATTAGAATTTTCGAGAATTATTACAAGGGCTCTATAGTTTCAGTCGTAAACTCGACATAAGTAAGCTTGATTTAGTCGTTGCGTTCTGAAATTTTATACTGGTGTTGAAGTTTTTTAAAATTTACTGACATTTTTGTGATCACACAGGAAACAGAGTTAAAGCTTTTAATAGTGATTGAATGTTTTATAGTAAGTGTTATATTGTCACTAATAACAATAGCCCAATCACTTTCTATTGGTGGATGACTGCAAAAGATATTAAAATAATTAATATGAGCAGCCGAACATAACAATTTAGAGCAAATAAAATAAAATAAAATGTGAAATATAATTGGTTGGAGCACAACTCTGTACCCCAGAAGTATTGGTGCTTTCCGATGATTACGATACGTCTTTGAAAGCTTTTCAAGCAAGGTACTTTATTGTAAATATCCTAATTTCTGATGTAATAGAGCAAAATTAATCGTTTAGTGTTCTTGATATTTACTCATTATATTTTACTTATACAATTTGCAATTGATACTGAGTGGTGCTCAGGTATTCAATAATTGTTTGTATCGTTTGAAATGTGATAATCGTAACCATCTTATACCATTTATTGGAGGTCAGTTTTACGTACATATTTAAATAATTGTCGTAACCAAATTGTTTACAAAATTCACAGTACAGATTCCTGAACTAGAGTCCATTTTTGAATGCATGAAGTTGGCATTAACAGGGCCTGTAAAATACGTGTAATCAATAACCGTGTAATGAAGAAATAAGATGTTAATATTCACATATTCTGTTATTTTATAGTTTCCACATCCCTCGCGTTAAAAATATGCTTACTTTGCAGATGATGCCCTTACCAACAACTTTTTTAATGAGGTTTTTAGAAAAATTGCTATTCGTTCATGGAAGTTAGAAAAAGTTTCCATAAGAAATCAGACAACGGTATTTTATTTCATGTTCTAAACACTTCCCATCTTGCCGATGCTGAACGCAGAAAAATGTATACTTGAAACATTTTGCCGCAAATTGCCACCTTTCTCGCTATATTCGTTGCACACAAGTTGCTACATGATATCATTTAAAAAAGTGATAAGAGACAATTTCTTTCTTTCTTTTCAATTAATAACAAATACTAGTCCAAAAGGCAAAAATATATCGAAACTGACAAAGAAAAAGTCAGGTGCAAACAAAATATTAATTTGACGGGTTACGTGGGTGTGATACATAACGTGAATGGAAGTAACCAATTTCAATGAATAAAACTGTTTTTTTTCTAACAAACATCACTAGGAAAAAATTTGAGTAGCATTTTTGCCTTAACAAAGTTTCAGCTCAATCTATAAACATGAGCATATAACTATTCATCTCCAAAGTCAGGGGAGGGAATCTATAAAACAAAGACACATTTTACATAAATTTGAACACATACGGTATTATATGAAAGGTTTATTTTTATTTCTTTATCACGACTTAATACTCGTATGAGGAATGTTATCAGAATTGCGAGAGTTAGGCTCGTCAATATTGAGGGCACTGACTATTGATGCACAAAATAGCTTCAAATTAAGCTCTGGAACAAGAGTCACATGTCAGTTAAGCATAAAATGCTAATAACATACATCTTACTTTAGAACAATTTTAGTGCATACATTTGGGCTGAAATCAGGAATATACTAACCACACCTAGAAAACTAAGATCCTAAAGAAAGCCAGGCTATCGCAACAATTTGGGGTCATTACTAATCGAATAAGGAAATTGAAATTAACTACTGCATTTACCTGGTGCAGGAACTTTAAACCTGCAGCAACAAAATCCGTCATTAGTATAATTATGAAATACCCTGACACACATCGAATAATTATTGTAGACGGGAAAGCGTTTAGTCAATTTAGTTTGCCAGTGTATTTTTTTTCGCGACCCAAGACCGCGTCGAGGTGAAGTTCAACATTAAAATTCATTTGCGCTACTAAGTAAATACTGTTTGATAAACTAATTAAATTCCCCCAAAAATTGCATATACTTGCTTATAACGCATTTTGCATGAAAATGATTAAGGCATTGTCGTTCAGGCAAGCTTTTTTTTGGCCATTTGGAAAATTTTGAGTTACTAATAGGATCAATTTATCGAAGGGAGTGAATATTGCGTGCAACCGAGTTGGTTGTTTTTCAGTACTATGCAGGTTTCCGATACTTTCGCAATACTTATGCGTAAATGCGATAGCGATATCAGGTTATTGATAAGACGTGGTCAATTATAAAAATAACATTTACTGCCGATAAAACGTCATAACACAACCTTTTCAAGTAATTATCTCCCGGATGTTGTCTTCAAATGCTTTGCACTTTGGTTGCGACACCAAATAGCACTTGAATGGTGAAAGGCCGGCTAACAGGTGCTTTTCGGTGGATTTCAAAAGCTCATTTTGAAAGTTTGCCGTCGATTTTCAAAGGACAGCCCCGCAAAAGATGTATGTGTTTGAAAAATCTTTTTCGGCGACATGAAAACACAATCAACGGAATAACGGTAAATGTGTCTGATGGGGATAAGTTTAATGTGGAAAATTAATTTCGCCATTAATTCTAAGCACAGCGGTTGATTGTGTCAAAAAACTGAATTTTCTAAAATGCGTATAAGGTCGAACATCTACACATATAAAGTGATTTGCTGAGAAATTTTAATGGAAAAGTTCATAATATGGCTGGCTATTTGAATTAGTAGCTGTTCGCAAATTATTTTTGCTATCAATGCTCAATGACAATGAACAATAAAAATGATAAAAAAGAAACGTTGTCGATTTTCGTGGAATACTTGATTCCACGAAATTTTTGAATTGTTTTATTGTGTATTCATTAAAATAATTTTAGTATTCATTTTTTATAAATCGGGCAACCATATACTTGAAAACCTAACAAGCTGTGCACAAAGTTACTGAATTAAAAACAAATTTTGTGAGTTTGTACAGAACTTTTCTTGTACGAAGAAAATTGTATATGAGTATATTTTATATCATATTTGTTCTATGCAAACCTCAAAAAAGCACGTATATAATCCTTCATATAAACATACCCTAAATACATATGAAACATACTGATTACGTGTTATCAAGAAACAGAAACTGACCTAACTTTATATTTAAATACGACATAAATATGTTTTGCTGAAATTTATTTGATAGTTTTAATAAGCGTTATTTAGGGGTTTATAATCATTTCAGATGTTTTCTAAAGTTACAGTGCGTTCTATTGAAGCTACGTTTGCTTTAAAGTAATATCTAGAGAACGCATAAGTGGGAGTCTTTCTTAAATTGGGGGAGTTGAATTTATTATAAAAAGTATTTAAATCATAAATTAAACTCACAATTTGGTCTTATCAAAAAGATACTCAATACTTTAAAACTCTAACATTTAACTTCAGGCGTCAGGCGGTATTTAAAGTTTTATTTTTTATCAAAATGACTTGAAAAAACTGGAAAGTAGTTCTTGTGTCACATTTTCATTTGTCAGGGATTTTTGTGGTTTTGGAAACACATCTTAAAAACGCTTTATTTTCTGAATTAAATGGCAAAGTTGGTCTTTGACTTAAATTTTCATGCAATAATTCACAAATCAATTTAAGTACAATTCGTGTTCGGCTCTCAAACTTGGACAATTTCACGCTTCCATTCATTTCTAAATATCCAAATGGTTGCAAAAACAGTGTAAAAGTATTTCTTTAAAAAAATTGCTAATCGATTGCTAATTGTTAGTTTTGAAGACACGAAATTAGCAATAACTAGATTCGAATTGTGAGTAATTAGATTGGCCAAAAATGTACCTTATTAAAGCAGATAAAAATGCAAAAATGCAACTATTTTGTATGATTTTCGAGGTAAAAATC
>NW_026018916.1:9450439-9470162 GCF_020466585.1 Dendroctonus ponderosae
AAAATAAATTGTTAGGTTAATTTGAGAAGGAAATAATTAAAATTAGTTGATTAAAGAAAAAACAAGCGATATTTCTATTATTTACATTTTTACTTATTATATACAATTTTACTAAACACAAGCGAAACTTTAGAAATATTTACTACTTTTAGACGCAATCCTTTCACTGTGTCACAATGTACACTTGTTCTTTTAGTGTAGTTTATTGGTTTTAAATTGAAATAGTATTAAAAATCTGTAAGATATAAAGAAGAAAAGCTCATCATAACATTGTTATGCTCTTAGCATTGATGCAATCTCTACGTGTTCAGCACGTTGGTAACAAATTTTTTGGGAGTGGTCCAATTTTAATATCCGTAATGTAGGTCAATTATTATTATTGCAAATGTCGCCCAAAAAGTGTTGCAATGTTCTTAATTTATGTAATTCTCCTTTTATTGCAAGGCGTAGCCCAAATTTTAAAATACGCATATGCATCATATCGAATTCGTTTTCGATTCATATAAGCGATTGATATTTACCTACTTCCTAGCCAAATGTTTAAAATAATTTACTCACTTGCAACATAGTCTTAATAATAATTACATTTTAATGATTAGCTCACTATTTTACTACACGTAATATGTAGGAAACTTAAGCACTTAACACAATTAGATTGATGAAATTTTACGCTATTAATGCTTTTCCCGGTTCGATTATTTTTTCTTTTGATCAAGCGCTCATGAAAAGCACGTTCTAAATATTTAAAAAAATAAAAAAAAACTAAAAAAGAAAACACATTTTTCCGTCGCCGCATTCACAAAACACATTTGGAACATGTGTTTCTAGTTTAAAAACCTTAAATAGTGTCACGTCCATTAAATATAACGCCCTCAATTATATGGGGGTGCAACCTTTAACACGTTTTAAATTCTTACATGGCTTTTAACTGGAGGGCGGATAGCCGAATAATAAATATCTTTTTTTGGTAACCTAGGTAGGATGTGAGAAGGGTGTCTTATTTAGTCTAATAATAATGTTTTAAAAACTAATTTTGGCTATTTCATCTTTTAGTATATGCAATATATCTTAAGGTAGTAATTGCTTAATATGCAAGAGGTTGCCGATGATAAATGAATTGGTGCTTAGTTTTAATCCTGTGATTTCTTCTAGTTCCTGCTGATTTAGTTTCTATGTCTATTTTGCATGGCATCTCACCTTAGTTCACATTTATTAAAATGAATGAAATGAATGGAAAAAAAGTAAAAAATACAAAGTCGAATTTGTGCATATTAAGTGACATTTATAAAACCAAATAATGATCATAAAATTGAATACTCGAAGTTTTTAATTCAATTAGGAAAATGAATAATTTTTATCAGTTTCACTATTAATTTGCTTCAACTGTACAGTAATTTTCGTTAGCTGTTAGCGATAATGTTATTTTGGTGGTGGTTAATCTGTAATGAATTTATGAATAAAATAGAAGATCTAAGCGATGGTGGTGAAAATATGGGGGAAATGGGTAGTTATTCGTCACCACATTATTACTTAGGTATTTTCGATACCCGAAAATAACACATACATAAATAGGAAATATATCGGCTAATTGAAGTAGTAACTTGAAAAAATTCCCAGAAACCGCCAACATAAAAATTTTAATATTCTTCCACTCCAGACTTTTGCAAATTTTAACAATTTGATGAAGTACATGCGTTAATAACATCAAATTTCTGTCTCGTTTGGTGGACAAGTAATAGAAAAACGATGACGATTATTGCGTCACTGCCAAAAAGCCTGGGGCAGGCTATACTTTAATTCTTGTGGAACGATATTAATATGCTTAAATTTCAGAATACATTCATTCATTCAGTCTCCGTAAAAAAAAACACTTTTCTGTGACAGTCTAAGCGATTTCTCACAAGTCCAAGCCAATTGAACTACTTTAGATACGTAATTAAGGATTTCCGTAATTTCTATATTCCGCTATCGGAAGATAGTTCTTTGAAAGTTCATTTTTATCGTTCTGGGATATAATTTAGCAAATCGATGATAGAAACAGCCTCGTTTCGTTTCACTTTGGAGTTTTATCTCCCTACTGAAAACTGATTGGTTTTCGCTGGTGTCATAAGAGCCATCGTTTGGAACCGATCTTGGAATCTATTTATCGAACATTTTTCCCGCAGCAGATTTAACCAGCTGGAAAACTCTTTATTCTGGACGAACATTTCCAGCATCACTCTCGCAAGCATTTAACGTGGCTGAAGGTCTTCAACATAATGATGGCAATTCAGAGCCTCCCACTCGTCAAATCCTGACCTCTTTAACCGTTCTTGCCGGAGGCTGTTGCGAACTTGATCCTACTGTGCGTATCCTGGCAACACAGGGAGCAGCGGCAGCAGCAGCCTGGATATTTCCAGTTTCCCGGATCGCTCGATAATCAAGGTCACCTCTCTTTCAGGGCCGTCTATCTTTAAATTGAACTAATGGATGGGCGATTACGATTTTCAGGTATTATTATGTAGTTAAGCTAATTCGTTGTCAGTTTTTGCAGACACTTTCGGAGCTTTCGGTTCCTCAGCTGCAGGGTCAAAAGCAGTATTTCAACTACAATTTGGCAATTTGAGCTAAAGCTGATCCTCAACATATATTATAATTAGTATGAAACTGCTTACTGTTATCGATGAAACTCAAAGTCAAAGTCTCAACTCTGTAGTTGTTTCATATGTAACCCTGGTTTCGCTCTCATCGGGCATCATCAGATGTTAGATACTGTTACAAAACGATTTCACTAATTACACGCATTTTATGGTAAAAATTAAAACGAAATTTTCTGATGTTTACAACACGTTTACCTGATACGTAGTAACATTGACAAAATCAAACTAAATATACAGGGTGATTCACAACCTTATGAAAACAGACCAAGGGTGGGTAGAGGACCTCAAAACAAATCGAGTTTCCATTTAAGTTTTTTACAAAAAAATTGGTATTTTCTCTTCAACTCCTACAGTTTATGAGATATTTTGCTCAAATTTTTAACACAGGCTAATGTTCAGGCTCTTTACCCGTAGGTAAGGCGACTCGTTGCGAAGATCTACAAGGTGTTATTTTTTCTAGAGGCATAGCCCCTTTTACCCCCAGAACTTTTTTATAATGCCCCACTGGTTTCGACTGAACACGTTCTTGCCTTTGCTGTTCAATTCAAGAATTTTCTGATCTCTTGCAGTTTTTTCGTATCTGTGTTCGTGTTCGAGTTATTGCCCAAATATAAGCTCATGTAGGGTTTCTGGGTGATTTTCTGTCACCCAGAACTAACTATTTGTATTTTATTTAAAAGATTTTCATCGTATTATTATTATTATTCAAATTAACTAACCATTGTCGCAAACGCTGTAGGTATACATTTCAGGGCATCCATATTTATACTAAGTACTAAAACCGAGCTGTATTTAATTTTGAAATTGCCTCCAGAACTTCTGCTCATTTATTTTTTACCTTTTGACACCTTAGGACATAATTGTGATTAGTGTGGAAAATGTTTTGAAATTTTCTCGGCCTATGTTAACGTTTTTGTAATAAAATCTACAGTTTAAAAATAAGTTCAAGATATTGCTCATGTATAAATAATGGAATTTACAAATAAATTTAAAAAAGACCATTTCTTCTTCTTATACAGAGAAGCAAGGATATTTTTAATGCAGCACATACATTCCAGTTCAGTGTGAATTGAAGTAAAAAGTCGACCAAAACTGGCTCCTGTGAGTGTTTAGGTGCTAAGATTAGATTTTACAGCATTCAATCTGGAAAGCTGCATTTTTACTGGATGCTTGATGGTTAGCAGGTAGATTTTTCTAAATTTAATTGCTCGGCGTATTTTGAGGCGCTCGGCAAAATTACTTTCTGAAAATAACAATATTGATGTGTCAGTAGTTTCAATAAGTCGTTACGAAATTCATTGGTCTTTTTCAAGCAAACGGATTTTACGCGTCAAATCAGGAAAGTTTAAGCGTGTCAAGGCGCACCGGAATGACGAACATACGCTACATCAGTTTTGGAGTTTACGGAGCATGTTAAACCATTAAACGGCCAGAAAACGAGTTTAATTAATCAAAATTTTTGATATTATGGATTAACGAAATCGGGTTGGTCCAACCCAACATTGATAAATCTGCCTAGTTTCGAAACTTTCATGCATTGCATTTTTTATCTTAAAGTTGAAACGTGCTTCTATGATGTGACAATCACTAGTTAGACGAAGCATTTCCAAAAAATTATATGCTTGAAAAGTGTATAAAGTCAAACAGTTTCTATTTGTTTTGCTATCACACTTAAGTAGAAAGAAATCAGAAGGGCCCTAGTTTAACTATTTGTTCCGCGAGATCAAGTATGTTTATAAATTACTAGAAGTTAAGCGTTTCTTATGCTTAATTTTTTACGGATTTCGGAACTTATTATTGGCAATGAAACAAACAATTGATAAACAATAAATTGATGACAAACAAACAAAAAACCAGTAATTTCATCATCCATTTCACTTGAATCGAACTTTAGTATAAACATAAATATAATCATAATCATAAAAATTGCTACCAAAAACTATATTTTGACACTATTTATTTCATTAAATAGGGTCCCAATTCCCAGTTCACTTTCAAACTCCTGTATTTCCCATAGTGGAAAATAATTACTTGACGCGTTTGCAATCCGCTTATACTTGCGAAACGTTATGTAGAAATATTTTTCACGGCGGCGTAAAAGTAAGGAAAAGTCACCAATTTCAAGCAATTGCCACGATATTGACAAAAGCGGTAAATAAACCAAATATAAACAAAAATCAGAGAAAATCAAATATGTTTTTCCAACGCACGCAAAACCAATTGATTCCTCATTTAAAATCTGTATTTAATAAATAAATAATTTTGTGGGGCTTCTTTAACATATCAATACTGACAGACTTTATACTTTTATGTAGAGACATTATCTTTGCTTAAATAACGATGTATTTTCTGATTCAGGGTATTAAAGTGATTAGCAGCTTTAAGTATTGATGTCTTATGGAAATTCTAAAATATTTCCGATATTCTGCACATTTTTACATCTTACTAAATTTCACCTGTTGTGATTATCATTCTCTTATAAAATCAGCGCATTTGCTTCTAAAATGCGTTCCTCAAAAGGATTTAGTATAACTAATTCATATATATATAACTTGATAAATGATGATAAATAACTTGATCATAAGTCTTATTCTTTAAAGCATTGAGTGTCCTTCACTGAGTGTCGTGGCGTTATCCTCATCATTTTAGACAAGATCTTAATTGTCCTTCTTGAAAAACAAAAAACATATCTAATCAAGTCTCAGAAAGTACTTCCTATTTTGTAAAAACTTTAGTCGATGAGGTCTATCCTGATGCAACGTTGATTTAATAGCGAACAAAATGGCAATAGGATGTATGAATTGTTTTTAAAAGTTGAGTGAAATTAAGGCTCTACACTAAGAGAAAAATAGACAAAAGAACGAAAACCCAAGTTACTTTCTTGTTGCATCTTAATTTTTCTTTCTTGTTGTGTTTTGTTAATCAAAATTGGGTTTCAACCGTTTCAGCTAGTTGAATTTTAAAGTAACACTGCACAGAACATTTTTAATTATTTAATTAGCCATTTTTTAAATGTCATATCTCGTGCATGACTTATTATATTAAATTATCAAACACAGATAATTCGGTAATAAGATATCTTAGGATAAATTTTGAAGTAACTTTTTAAGTATTTTTTTCTACTGTTCCTCGTTATCCTGTGACATTGTATTTGGATTTAGCATGTGCAACAAATCAAATTTTAATGCAAATGAACATCAACAACATGCAGAAAATATATCAAGCTAAGAAGATTAATAACTAGTTTCAATAATTATTGATTTTAATGTTTTCACCGGTAATAATATGTTAGATTGATAACTTATGGAGCAAATTGCAATTATTAATGGGTCATAAGCCATAATTTGTTCCAGGAACAAATAGTATCTACGTACACATTTTATGATACACAGAGATCCTACTAACGATTTATTGTTTTGAAGGAAAAGTGATTATATTTACTTGTATCAATAACTTCTAATTAAGTTCTCAATTAAGGCTCTACTACTCCATAAACTACTACCAAATAAACCAAACTTTGGCATATGTTTGTTATACTTAGTTCATGTTCTGTTCATATCAACATGTTATAGTTTCTGGCCTGTGTATGCATAGGAGGTTTCACGCATAGATGCGAAGTAAATGTCATGGTACATAACCCAGAATATAAGACATTATTAACCGCAGTCCTAGAAAACGTTTTTATTTCAATTATCAAAAAAATGTGAATGCAACGAGTTCACAGGAAAACGTCTAGTTTTTCTTTTATGCTACCTTCTTAAGTCGAATTAAAACCCTTATTTCATTTTTATTACCAACAGAAAATAGAACGTCTTTAGAAGAAATTATATTTAAATTTAAATTTAAACAACATGGTGTGGAGTTTTTTTCTGTACGTTTTTTATATGTTCTCCAAACGAGCTCAAGAGACACATTGTGAATACTAAGAAAAATAATGCAATTTTCAAAAACTGACCAATTTTTCAGTTTTATTTTATATGTATAAAAGCTTTCAACTGTATTTTTTATTTGTATTCACGCGGTTTGCATGAATTATATTGTAATATACATTTTCCATTGAAACGCCAACTTGAGGTTTACACTTGCCAACTTGAGGTTGAGTAAACATTTTTGTAGGCGTTAAGTTCATTAATTAAAAATTCCGGCGATTATAGGGGAAAATAACAGCAATCAATTTTTAATAAAAAAATATCAGAATTATAAGACATTTTTAATAAAACAAACAGTCGTTCATTGACCTGCTTCTGCTTGCAATCATTGTATTCAGGTTCATACTAAATTCAGTTTCAGCTGTATGCTGAAAAAATTATGCAAACCAAATGAATGTTTTTGAAAATAATGTCGATATCACGATTGCATTTTCGAAGATATTTACCCTGATTTCTTGATTTGGGATTTGGCAATAGATAATTTTTATGAACTATTATTAGTTATGAATATGACATTTATTAGGAGAATAAGTTTACAATCCATTCTAAGCCAAGGTCATCTAAGAGAACTTGCTAGGAGATTTTGAAATAGATCTTTTAAATTTTATTTCTTTTTATGGTTCTTGAATAAATATGAGCTATCCTAGGGATGGTGAAGAAAGCGCGAGAGGAAGAAAAAAGAAACAGTAGGAGAATAATAGAAAACAGCATACATAATATCAACCCTATATTATTCACTATAACCAGAATAAAATCTATTTTAGTCTGCATTAACTAATCCTCCTGAAAATGTTCTCAAATATGAAATTCTTATAACAAATGAATTAAATTATTTTATGAACAAGGTACGAGCTACCATTTGGATAACTTAATCCATAACAACCGTCTGGAGAGATTTATCAATCATTTTATTCGGCGAATATAACTTTCAAAAGCTCTTATGGGTATTTTCAGTAAAGTTTTATTTCATCTCTGATGCAGTGTCGCTTCTCTCTAAATATCCAAACTTAGCGTCATAAGCTGCAATAATTTTCGCCTGCCCTGCATTTATTTAAACAGTGCGTTTCCATTTCATTTCGGTCGTGTGTTGCAAAGCCTTGGAGCTATTGTCAAATTAATTTCAAAAATTATTGTTGATATTTGAACTTTATTTATAGTCGCAAACAGTGTCATATAGGTTGTGGCATATTGGGTTCAATTTGAAAGCCACTTATATGGACTGGTGATCTGGACATTATATAAGTTCCAAATAAACGGACTTGTTTCCTATTAATATTGCAAAATAAAATCACGATAATTATTTAAGGCGTGATTTTTATTCATCCGCAAAACCTTAATTTTTTTTGTTGTTTCAGGTAAGAATTGTTTCCACTGTTGATTCTGACCACAAGGTGAGTGGAGCTGGGTCTGGGTAAGAATGCATCAAATCTTTTTCGTAATTGTTTAGCCATTATAGTTGGCACTTTAAGTGGACAATGGTTATTAGTTGTTATAGTAGGAACATACGAGTCTCTTGATAGAACTGATAAAACATTTAAACAGCAAGTATTTCAGTTGGAAAATGAATCAATTAAATGTTCAATAATCCTCTGCATGAAAACTGCATTTAGTGCGAACTCAAAACACAAACACATTAATTCGGTGTCTAAATTGTGGGCCTTTGCGTCAAACGAAAAGGTCGTGCTTCATTAAGTTGTCAGCATGTGTGCACTGAACGGCAATAGTGATTAATTCAAAAACTAATTTTCGATTGTTAACCCCGTTTTTACGAAAACCTTTTAAGCTGCAAACTACCTGCCATGGTAATTATTTCCAGATATAATAAAAAGTAATGTCAGGTGAACGCTTGCGACTTGAGTTCCCAATTTACATAAATGTTCGAAAACATTTAATGAGCGTAAATTAGACAAGAAAAGGCTATTTTAAAACACGCTTAAACAGTCAAATTGTATTATTTGCATGCCGAAAACAATACCTTCAAAAATCTACAATCCCAAGTTCAAATGCATAACGAAAATCCTTGATAATAATTAGGCATATTTCCAGTTAAAAGCGATAGTTGACCCCCAGGGCACTTTTAGTGTAAATCATGATCAACGTATGTTTTTATTATTTTTTTGTCTATTTACGAATGGAAATTTGATTCACAACTTTCAAGCCGTTTCCGGCAAATAAGTATTAACGATCGGTCGTTTTCATTAACATTCTAAATATCTCTCTGTGTTGGATTGAAAACGCCTACTTTTATTACCTGGTTGTAGTATTTTCTATTAAATAAATCAAAATATTTAAAATCCTAAAGTTTAGTAGATGTTTTCCCTTAAATTTTTATATTTTTATGATGTTTAATAATCGGTGTAAAACTTTGTCGTCATAATACGCTATTTATAAAATTGAAAAAAAATTGTGCTTCCTGTTACCTGTTTACATTGTCCACATTTAAGCGTATTATTATTGTTTTATTCATAGAACTGATTTTTGGAACCTCATAAATGGTGTTGTTTTGTGTTACTTTCCAAACAAATACACAATCTTTTCGTTAATTGGCCTTGATTGTGGCATGTTAAATTTGTAATTTTTGATTTAGTTACTGATTATAAAATATTATTTGACTGAATATTAGCGCAGATTTTTATTTCAAATGCACTTTAGAGGTATGATTTATTGCTTAAAGTTTTACACGGTTTACAAATTAACTTTCAAGTAAAAATCTACAAAACCTTATTTAATAACAATACCACCAAAGCGGTGTATAAGTGAGCCATTTTTATTTAAAAATATAATCCGGCACAAACAGAAAACTACGCACAAATAGACAATATATTTATTGGGGCGATAGAAAATCTTCAAACCCTAACAGGCACTACAAATCCATTGTAAAATGCAATCCATTGCAAAATAAAACAGAACTGGAACAAGGCGACGCACAACTAAGAGGCGAAGTACCGAAGAAAGACACTGGACTCGAAATTAAATTTACAAATCACGCACAGAACGGAGGAATAAAAATAATTCAAAGGACAAAACACGATCAATCGCTGGCGTACAAAGACAAAGAAATCAGTACAAAAACCGCCACAAAAGAATAGAACCCAAAATGTAGACCTCTGCCTGACTACGGCCATAATAACATAACGAGAGCGAATGCATCCAAAAAAACTAAACAACTCATACAAATACAGAACAGATTAAACTAAAATCAACAATTAAAATAAGACATCTCCAAAACCAACTACACTACGAACTAGCAAAAAGAACTAAAGTACCCGAAAATCTATTTCAATTACGAGCTAAATGACCATACTGAATCCCCTATGTCTTACAAGACAAACAGACAAGACTTCTTGAACAGTTACAAACACAACTGAGCCAAACGACTATGAAAAGACTTACAATAATATTTACCGTAACCCTAGAAAAACAGATAAAATTATGCATATGCAAGGGCGGAAAGATAGATAGACTCCTTAGCATTGTTCAGTAGAAAGAAATATTGTTTACTCACATATACACCCATGCAAATGAATTATTTAAGCTGCTCATTCACAGATCTGCACAAGTAGTTAGCTGACTACTATGAGCTATGAGCAAGAGCTGACTAAAAGCCATCGGTTTTCTCAATGTTTATCTAGAATATCACACTCGTACGAACAGATCACATTTTTTCAAGCCTGAGGGTGACAACATCTTCCTGCATTTTTAACCCCTGTAACTTCCACCATTATACGGAGCTGACAGATTTCCTAAACAGTTTTAATGAGATGGAGCTGCAATGATGTTACTTTGAAGCTATTTTTACATCTATTAGAACCGGCAAGTTTGAAGTGGCTTCATTGGTGGATATATTTCGAGTTGATTTGAAGGTTTCTCAAAATACAAGAAAAATTTAAACATTTTACATAATCATTAATGATTAATTAATTGAAGAATTTGGAATGTTAATCTTGTCGAGGACAGTGTCAGAAGAATGAAATTCTACTCATTTTTGGATGTTACAATTAAAAAATACTACTTTGTGTTCAAATTTAAACAATTTTGTTATAGCTTAAATATTTCCTAACTTTTGACTGGATTATTTTTTATCGAATCATAGATCAATTCTGCAACAAAATTTAGGTTAAAAGATGACCGAAAAAATTAAATGAACATATTGATCATGGTGTTTAAATACTGTCACGTTTTGTTGGTAAAATTACAAATCATTTGGGGGACAATATCGGTTAGTTCAGAGAGAAAAACGTATGCAATGTTATAGCCTCATTGCTTCTGAGTTGGATCTCTAATCGTCTGTTTATCCTGAGCCGCTCAAGATATATTCATTTTCTTAATAGCCTTGTTATTAATAAAATTTTGATTGCACAGCCTCGTTCGGAATTAATTGTTTTTCATGAATTTGATTGACAGTCAAAAGTTGGGGAATATTTAAGCTACGCGTTAGGTTTGCATCGCAGTGTATTTTTTGGCTATCTTATGTATGTATGCATGCTACAAATTCGATGGATAACTGGTATTTATCTATGAACATTGTTAGCTTGGTATCTGCGAGAGATAAAGGCTGTTAAACTCATCAAGTTGCACGTTTGAATGCTGATAAAGATGCGAACAATTCACCTTATAATTTCAGATTAAATCTCAAGATATTGGCAAAAAATGCGGATAAAATATCGTTTGTATAATAGAAGTTCTCTTATGGCTTTTTTACCGATAACTCTGTAAGAGAGAGAACGGTTTATCGCACATTTGTTCAAAAAATTATGGTGTTTGGCTAGTACGACAAAACTGGTATGCTTGACCAGGCTTGTGACTAAATTATTTTATATGCATACAGGGCATCCAACGTTAACTCCCTAGCTGCCCGCGTTAAATTCTACGATCAAAAGATAGTGGAGTATGACTAATTTCAAATTAAAAATAAATCATTCAACCAGCCTACAGCTATAAAACCATCAGAACCAAACTCGAACTTGCGTCGACAAGAAAAAATTAGTTTTACGTGAGATAAGTATGTCTTTAGAACCGATTAGCTCATGTTTTCTAAAACACCCTGCTTGAGCTTAAGGTTAGTAGCCACTTACGGGTAAATGACAATTACTTTCTGCTGAATAGACCCGTAATTATTACATTTGCAAAAATGTCTACAGTTCAAATTCAGAAAACATCTTTGCAATAAGTTGTGTAATACTAGTCAATTTGCAATAGAAGATGTTCCATTAGATACTGTCGGGTCAGGTCTTTATACGGTGAAAAAATGCAGCCGCTGTGCTCATTTCATAGATAAAATGTTTCTAGGCAAATCACTCTAATTAAAGAGGGCCAATTAGTTTACATTCTGAATAACAGCCTATTGCACTAGAATTGTTCTTGGAAATGGCAAACTGGCTTACCACATACAAATTCCAAGTGGCAAGTAATAATTGCAGGATTTCCAGCAACCAGTTCTACTTTTATCGAATTTATTTCAATACGTTTATTTTGAGATGCTGTAAAATAGCAGTTCAAGCAACTAAATTTATGATACAGGCAAAAAGCATTACTTTTCAACAAAAACATTTTGTTAAAAGCAGTAGTAATCAGGCTGATTTTTGGCTCACTTTGTATGATGCTGCTCCTTAATCAAAATTAAATGTTTTAATTAGTTAAATTTAATAACTTGTAAACATGCACACATACTTGCACCGAGTGCAGTTTTTTATAATGTTGAAGAAAACTTTCATATAAACAATACTTCGAACACTCTCCAAGCCAACGGGTGTTAAAATTCGAGGAAATTTTGTATTCTTTGTCTATAATTCAGAAATTTTTCTGAAATTCTGAATACGGATTTTTACAAATATAATGATTCCATTGATTTTTATTAAATTATTTTGCTAATATATTTTTCTGGCAGTTTCTGAAGTGCAGTTCTTTGAGAATACTTGCATTTAATTGTTTCTTGTAATCTACGTCTGTTTTAGAATAAACATTATGAAACCTTTTAATAGATTTCCTGAAATGAATAAAATAGTATTCATTCTCAATTTAACTAAATTACCTCTCATCGACCTACAATAATTCTTTCTTAAACCTTTCTTAAATGAATCCAAAAGTGTGCTGAGCCGACTCTTCTATCTGGTCGGGATATGAAAAAGGTAAAAGCAATAAAACTTCTGTTTCTGTTACGAGACGGTCAGCAGTACCGTGTGGAAAGTTTGGTCAGAAGAAAAGAGTAAAAAGTACACTTTTTGCATATGTAGCTGTGCTATTAAAATCCAGACAGTATTTCGATATTCTCTGGAAATACAAGTTTTCTGCAAGCTGGTGCCCCATCCTCCATTTTGCAATCAATGTGTTTTGTGTGATATTTGGCGTGGAACTTGACGCCCGCTAATTAACTCATTTTCATTAGGTCTGAGTTGTAATTAAGTATGTCTAGAATTCCTATTCGGACAATTCGATTACCCGGATGTTCAATATCTGAGTTATATGCGACAGCATCGTTCAAATATGAGAATACGTTTGAATATTCAGAAAATTAGCATAAATCTGAATAATTGCACGTCGTAAATACGTAAATATCTACTTACTTTGTAATTAATAAATTACACTTTTTGTTACCTAGTGTTTTTCACCTTATGTTGTGCTAGACTATTACCTATCAATATATATAGAAACCAGAAAGTACACAGCAGGTCTTGCACCTTGCAGGCCACACTTGCAGGCCACACTTGCAGGCCACACTCTCAAGAGCATTAACTTTTGTGAAAGATAAGGAGCATATATATATAAATAATCTTTATTTCCTACAGAAAAAGGCTATCGACCCAATCGGTTTTTCTGCCCTTGTTTAGTACATATGTCTTAGCCTAGCTTATTCTAAAATTAATTTCTATTCCTAACACTCGTATAAATTAGACAGCTATAAAAAAATAAAAAAGAAACATTCTTGGCTCACAAAACAAACATATCTCAGTCCTTAGTTCAGTTGCGTTTGTAGGTGTTCTAGTAAAGTATCTGTTGGGGAACGAAAACGGAAGTGTTTTGTCGGTCTTGTGAGGCAAAGGGGATCCAGTATGGTCCAGTTGTGGGGGTTGTTTGTCCATTTTGTCTGCAAGTGTATTAGTCTTTCCGAAATTTTTGTCATGTTTGTGCGTTCGTATAGTAATTGGTTGGAAGGGTTGTGCAGTGGGTTTTGGGGGTGTCTTATTCCTGTTATTAGTCTTAGTGCAATTTGTTCTGTTGTTTGTACGTATCGTTTTGTCCTTTCTGTTCCGTTGGCGATGAGTATATGTCCGTAGTCAAAGAGGGGTGATAAGGAGCATTAATTTTTTATACATCAATCTGCTTGATTTTCATAGCTCTAGCATACTTTAGCTACGTACTAAAGTGTACTCAATTCAAAATTTGGATTTGACAATAAATTTACTTGAAATATCTAAATTATTTGATCAAGAAATCTTTCTATCTAAAAATTCAAATATTTGATCTATTAAATTCGGATACCAGGAAACAATATTTCATAAAAATTTGTCGTAATTTTAGTTCATCCAAGAGCTAAATAGCTATTGCCAAGTACCAAATAAAAAGCTCTCTCTCTTCCTTAAAGCAAACGTTACGCCACAGACATAAATGGTTCAGCTATTTACAAAGCTCTAATGTTGTACTTTGGGTTCAATGCAAACAAAAACAGCACTTAATACGTTTTACTCACCCATTTAGACAGTTTAGCACCTCTATTATACCTTCCTTTAATGTACACAGATGTTACATAAGGTGCGCTAACATTATAGAATTGTGGTAATGGGTTAACGATGACTGTGAATTTTCCTGTGCTTTTGATCATTTTCATTCAAATGTTGCCTCTATTCTTCTATTCTTTTTTTTATTTTTCACAACTCCAGTCGCTTTTAGACATTTGCTTTCAGTTSAAAATTGTAAAACCAATATWKTAATTCATTTAGTTGCGTAAAACACAAAATACCTACAAGAATAGAGAGCAAAATGAGGAAAAGAAAAAAAAAATTGAAAAGAACTGATTGGGAGAATATAAAGATTTTGATAATAAACAACTCAGCAGCTCAACTCAGCRGCCCGGRTTGATCAGTTTTTCTCAGTCTTTGTCACATAGTGATATGCACTCASGTTCCAGTAGTCTCTCACTTGACGTCRAAATGGTTTTTTTGTATATGAATTTCGTTGTAAAACATGCCGGTTTTCTAKTCTGCCTGCAGTAGAATCSTCAAAACTTAATKATTGYCTKTTGTGGGGGCAACAGACTATACACAGAATAAATAGASACCGACAAAATATAATAAAACAGAGAACAGATAAGAATAGACAGTCTGRTATTTCCTGTGACGTRATATTAATGAGTTTATTAGACCTTTAGACATAAGAAAYGAGTGCAAAATTGTSCTTTTTGTGAGAAYAGCTCTATGTAAGTGAATCATTAGCCTCCGTTCTACTACTACTACCACTGCTTCGATTGCTACTAAAGTAAAGGGTCTGTCTAATGTTATTTTSAAAAGTGRYAGGTATGCACCGAATACACATTTCTTTGAAATAACCMGTGATGTAAAAAATACCTTCTATTTATTGCTAGAACAAAAGGAAAAATCRAGATTCTACCTYAAMCATATTGGATAATTGACCATTASATAAMACCAAAAAAGCATTGAGTTTTAGAGATTTTAGAAGTMATCTTGTTAATYGCCTGCCCTGAATTTTAATTRGATAGTTYRCAATATATGGAAGAAAATRGTTGAATGAAGACAAATATGAGCTGGAYCAATTTTTTGTTGAATTCRGATAATTCAAACTGACAAAAAAMAACATTTTAAAAACAAGTTATAAAAAAATKAGTTTTTTGCAGAAAGTGTAATAAGAATAATAAAAGCTACATCACGGTCGACCAACTMGTGTGTGCGTGAAAGCATGRCCATCAATGTTTCCCATAAAAAAAACGAAATATTCACTTACTGCCGCCTAGCGGTTAATGAATCTTTTGGAAAAATCTCCCATTTTTTTAAGTTAAATCTATAAARTTSAATTGAGCCCTGATCCGTCCGAACCGAACGGATTTCTCCAGTAGCTTGGAAGAAAAAACCATCGAATTTTTTTTATAGATWARATTTTCCGGTGAACAGTTTCCCCATCCCTGAAAATGAGTCTCGCCGCCCTAGAACCAGTGAACATTGCCCTTGTCTGGGTCAGGGACGGATAACGTCGAGTTTCATTCCATTTTAAGCAAAAATGAAAGTAGAGGGGGTGTCTAGCCAACAACGCCTTGGCTGTTGACCTGGGACACAAAACTAGCAAAAAATCCGGTAAGATAAATGACAAAGTCGCAATACAAAAAGAGGTTGAAGGAGTTAGAACTTACACAAGCAGATACTTTGTAATTTATATTAAAGCAATTCAAATGCGTTATTAATGGGCCTTTTATAAAGACAAAGTCATTTAATTATACAGGATCAGTCAGTAGACTGGAGCGTGGATTAGAAACCGGATAGCCGCAAAAAACTTGCGAGGGGAATACTGGATAATTAACACCAGGACATTCGTATTGCTTTAGCTGGCTCTTTCTCGTTTACAGGTTTGAGTAAGAATTTAAACGTTAGGTTTTTTCATCAGTTTGAGGCTATGCCTATAGAAAAGAAAGCAGAATGATATTCACTAGTGGGGGACAAAGTACTGACTGAAGAGTCAATGCTTCTCATTAGCTAGCCATCCAGGGTATAAAGTCTCATCAGCTTCTTGATCACATCACAACTTTAGAAAAGCCAAATACTAGCGAGATTGCGGATTATCTCATCAAAACTCCATACAGGAGTATCCAACATTTTAATACACTTTATCAGTTTCGCCGTTTTTTGGTTTCACTTTAAATGTCTTTTCAATATTTACAGAGCCCTTGATGAAAGCAAAAACCATAACTAACAATGCTGAGTGTGGTTTTTGGTTTGAGTAATAGCTGATGATACGGATATGCATAAAAGATCAACAGCTACAGTGAAAAAGGAATAAAATTTGCGTTTTCATCGTTTAAAAGTCAAAGAATCATTTATTTGTAAGGAGATATCCTCTTTTGACCAAAAAAATTAAATTAATGCTTGTGGAACCACAGCAGTCGAGATAACATACTACCAAAAATAAGTTACTACAGCAAAGAGGAAAAGGCGAAAACGCAAAAAGTTATATTTCGCTTATGGCATGCTGAGCTGAACTAAAGTTACCTAGTGTAAGTACAGTGGCGTAGCGAGGGGTAGGTAAAAAAGGGGCATCGTGCCCCGGGCGTTACTCACAAAGGGGCGCCAAATAGTCCGCAAATAAAATGGAGTTGCATAAGCTGGAAAAGTTATAAATTTTTATATACATTTTGGATGCATATGAGTTTATTAGCACAATCATGCGGACCCGGACATTCGCAATTTACCATGAACTGAATTATAACGTATTTTAGGCCTGTTTGATGCAGACACATTGTTGTCAACAAAAAAACCAATGCGGTTGTGACCGAATAGGAAGTCGATTATTTTTAGATGGAACGTGCCACCATATATCGTCTCGGAATGTTCAATAAGGAGCAGGTACGGTTTAATCAAACGCATATTTGTAACTATTTTAATTAGCTGAGACCTCTTCCGAAAGCTATACTATAGTTATATTACTGAATACCTACTTCAGATTTAATATTACCGGAAACGACCCCATCACTCTTCTTTGATCGACCTTGCCATGCCGCGTTGGAATTCCTCTTCGTTAAGTTTAATTTGCCCTCAATAAGTAAAACGGAAAATCAGTTTAATAAAATGAGCATAAAATTCAACCGAAGATAGTATTTTGGTAGTCCGATAGGAAACTGATATCCGTGAACAGTTTAAAGCACCATTCCGTCTTGTAACATGCACTTGACATTAATAATTAATTTATCTTTCATGGTTTGTGAAGATTTCACGCTTGAGTTGAATCGTAGTAATGGAAACGATATCAAGCATTTAGAGTGTCTTGGAAATAATTATCGAAATTATAAATTATAATTAGATCGGTTTGGGAACGGGGCAAAAATGTTTTATAATTAGTGGCTATTTTGAGCACATTTTGAAAATCGGCGGTCAACTTTCTTTAAATTGTATTAATGCCATCACAAGCTTGAATTCAATTTTTCAAGAGTCTCCACGAAAAAGATTAACGGTCCGTTTAAGTTTTATTACTATTTTCGTCTGATTTTTGTTGAGTTATATAATACCATAAGTGTTCTTATTCTTTTATGAAACTCGTCAAACTTGCTATTTTATGCATTCAATTTTCGTGTCGAAATACACGAATCCAGCCATAAGCGTAAAGAGTATGGAACCCAGCGTCGAACGAAAAAATATGCGCTCGCTGATACGGAACCGAACCATTTACAATTTGTAGTACAAAGTCACAATGCGACCTTTAACGTAGAATTAAAGATTCAATTGATTTTTTTCACTTATTTTGTTTTATCGATTATCTATCACATTCGTTACATTTAGTAAAGGTGATTGATCTCGATAATCACCAATTGAAAATGGGTCAATGTTCGGCGGTTTTTGTTCTTTGCGTTTTGGTTAATGTTGAGGTCTCCGCGCTAAAGCGCGCAATCTAATTGTATTTGACAATCGGCATTTTGTTTCCTTTCTGATTAGAGTTTTTTCAATGGTATGAATGATTTGATAAAAATATCCGATTCATGCCCACTTTGAGCACCACTTCCATATGCCAAGGAGAAATGCAATACTCAAATCAAATTACTTAAAAATGTTTTAAAAAGTACGTTTATAATTTCCTAGCTTCAAATTTCTACGCTTGTTGCCCCATAACATTTCCTTTGCCATCAAATTAAAACATATTTACGAAAGATGCTTGATTATCCATTGCATGCATCCACGCGCTTCTCCTTTGCTTAACCTCTCATTACATGTCTTCATTTTCTCACAGTCTATTTAACGGCATGAACACTACTTCTTTTTACTTTGTAGCAATTCGACCATTATTGCAAAAAACACAGTAAGGGACCGCAAAACAAATATTAATTAATCGCTAATCAAACAGAAAAAATTAAATAAATAAATTTTGTCTACCTGACTGAATGCATACAGATTCAATGGTTGTGTCGCGAAGCTAATTAAGCTTGTACTGCATCGACCTTTAAGAGTCGTTAAAAAAGTAATAACATAATTACAGGGAACCAACGAAGGATGAAACGAGGTATTACTGCTGCAACAAGAAGTAGGCACATCCGCACGAAAATAATAGGGAAATCGAGAGAAGCATCAATATAATTTTATTTAGATTTATTGTTTAGGAAGTCTTGAAAAGTGCAAGGTTGCGTTAAAACTGATGAGGAAACACTTGCAGTAATAACAAAAATACAGGAAATGAGTGTAAAATAAAACTAGTTGACATCAAAACTGAGTGATGGGAAATCCATCCAGAACGTTATCGAAATGTTAAAATAACGGGTCGATTTTAATTAACGAACTAATAAAATTTGTGTAGTCCATAAAGAACAGAGCTTGCTTTAAAATACCCGGAAACCTGAAAAGTTTAATTAAAATAGCAGTTTCTCAACGCAAACGTCAAATAAATTTGCATAGATGAAACACTTTACTAGAACTGTTTATGAAATCGTAAAGTTAGTTTTACATGATAATTTGATGTCTGAAGGCTTGGAACAGGAAAACTAAATGGCAAATATACTAAACAGTGTTCATATGGATATGTTTGGTATTGACACTAAATTATATTGTATGTTATTCTTCTGTTGAAGTTATAATGGTAAAAGTTTGAATTTATTGAACACAGATAAGTAATAAAAATAAAAGACAAACATGTAATATACAACTATAAGTTTATTTATAGTTAAATGCATGATTGATGATGCAACCCAAAACCCACTGCACAACCCTTCCAACCAACTACTATACGAACGCACAAACATGACAAAAATTTCGGAAAGACTAATACACTTACAGACAAAATGGAGAAAAAATAACAAGACAGACAAAACACTCCCGTTTTCGTACCCCAACAAATACTTTACTAGAACACCTACAAACGCAACTGAACTGACGACTAAGACCTGTTTGTTTTGTAAGCCAAGAATTTTTAAATTTTTTTTCATCACTGATTAGTTTATTCGAGTGTTAGGAA
>NW_026018916.1:9470349-9489129 GCF_020466585.1 Dendroctonus ponderosae
CATTACGCAGGTTTTTTCTTAAAACTTGAAGGAAAGTGTGACCACGGATAAGGGAATTTATTCATTACCAATATATATTAAAAAACATGAACAAACTTTCTTGCGCCAGCAACCCTAATTTTTAGTGAGTTTAGGAAGTTAGATGAACAGAAAACTTAATTAAATTGATACGCAGATCCTGAAAATTAAAAGTAAATTAGGGATTAACATTTTTGTTCACATTGATTAGAAACTGTTCGTTTACAAATTTAAATAGCATTTTCGTTGGAAACGTGAATATTTTCCAAAGGAAGGAAACCGCATGTAATTTTTAAGACCATTAATTTCATTAAATCTATGTAATCTTGAACACAAAGGATTATTATTGCAATAATTTTATTTTAATTTTTCTCGTCAATACTGTCTTCTATTGAAGTTTGAAGTGAAACTTTATTATCGCAATTCACTTTCTAACTGAAGTAATTTTTATCAAATCTTACTTTTATCGTTATTTTTTACTAACCATTTTTAAAACCTTGAAGATGGATTTTACTTCGCAAGAAAAGATCTGTACCACCAATACAATGTCATCAAACTCATTATGAAACCGAACTTATTTTAGTGCCATGTTGGATTATTAAGACGGAAATTGGTAATTTCGGTAAGATTTCAACAAGAAATTGCTTTAGATTAGGTTCCATAATTTCGGTTTATTTATCACCTCTCAACGGGTCTCGTAAATTTCATTTGCGTTTAATGCAAGTGCAAGTTATATTTGTGGGGAAATATTATGATGACATATGCTGCAATTAGGCCGATAAAGTTAGATAAGTTGAAAACGAGCTGGACCAGAATTTTCCGTTATATTTTTTGTGACCAACCTATCCTCGTCTCGAGAGCTTGTCCATATATAGACTGGTCGTTTCACGAATAACAGCTTCAGATAGAAAAAAAATCGACCGCCTCGGCCGAGACTTCACGACTTAATTTTAATTCTGAAAACTAATGTTTATTGCTCGAGACGGATCGGCTGTAATTTTTTCCAATTTTGTACTACCACAGTTGCCACGGTAGAATCACTATTTACAGTAGTAGGCAGACCAAAGGCTACTTCCAGGCGCGTCCAGGCACATTTTTTTCATAGTGTTTAAACAGCTTCTGGATGACCCGTTTCGGGCGTTTTTCGGGTATTTGGACTTGATGCTGGGAAAATCTAAAACCAGCTAGAAAAGTGCAACTTTTCCTTTCTTCAGCTAGACATCGGCAACAGTGGTTCTCATAGTAAGGAAGTGCAAGTGCAGCGAACGGATTCAAGGTTGTCATGCAGCCGCGGGCAAAATGGCAGACGTCCGACTCAAGCTGCAGCGGCATTCCTGCGAACCTACTTAGACGGCTTTTGCAGGAAGAATGGGTGAAGACCCGCTTGTTTACCCATGCACGGATGCTTCAATGCGCTTCCAGTTTTTCCGTATAAAATCTTCACTTATTTATCGAAATATTAATTTTCTAGGCAATAATAAAGCGTTTCTATTGTACGCGTTCATCACTGACTGACTGCTTCTCATCAATTCGTTTGTTTTTTAATTTCCTCACTCACTTCACCATGCATCTCTGCATGCTGTTTGAGCAGGTGGCTATTTAGATCAATCACATATTTTTTAATGATACTCTAGGCCTGCATGTCGGCAAAAAAAATTGAATTAAATGTGATCAGTTGAGGGACGGTTGACGAAAAATCGGTTTTCAACCCAGTTATTTCGAATTTAAGGAAGAAACATTTGATTCTGAATACACCACAAGTTTAGCTTAACTTGCTTTCAAACTCGCATTACTTACATTTGCGTGTTTTTTTCACGAAATGGTTTTCCTAAATTCTGAGCTAAATATTGTTTGCCCACAAACAATCGTTATAACGAACATTAAAACAAGTTGCCAGTATATTTCATCGAAATACCTCATAGCTAAAATGAGCTATAATTATCTTCCGCTAAGCAATAGTTAAGGCTACGATAGCGATTTAGTAGTTTCGGCTTATACATCGTCAATCTTATAAAGGGACTTAATTTTTCCAGCAACAGTTGACAGAGTAAATTCCCAAAATAGTAAAAAATTATATCAATATAGATCAACAGACAGTACAGACACTAGTTTTCAATATATCGCGTTTACAAATAAAATGTTAAAATGTATTTTTTTTTTATAAAATATATCTCATTTTAACTTGTTACGTCGAATTACGGTTTGTAGGGACCGAAAATCAAACAGCAAAGAAAATTAAAAAAATTTCTTCTAAACTGAAAAAAGTTGATTCCTGATTTCTTCACTAAGTTTGGTCGCGCTCACCATCCAGAAAAATTCCTAGTTTTCCACACAATCAATCCCGATTTCGATATATGAAGGTCGCATTGAATAGATTGAATCAAAGGACAATTATTGCAGGGTTTTCAGGAATTTATCTTATCCAAATCTTAGTTTATATTTAACGAATCGAAAACGCCGCTTCTACAAAATATGAACTCAATTTGAAATTAATTTCAACCTTCAATATAGATTGAAATGTTTATAGTTTATATTTATTTTTTACGTTGTTTCTTCTAAGTTTTATCCGCTGTCAGTATTGCTATAAAAACGAAATACACCGTGTATGAAGCAATCAATATGTAGGCAAGTCAATTAGTGTAAATCAAATATTCTCTTCGATTAACTCAAGTATAACAACTGCTTCGAGGCAAAAAATTTAATTCGTATGTGTTTGCTGCAACATATACATCAGAAAAAGCAATCAATGCTATTGTAGTCATTTGGAATATTAACTATTATATATTTCTTTCAACTCACTGAAAACCGGAAAATTTTAAAATGTAAAATTTCTCAAAAATATACCTCCATCCATAAATTTTCCAAAAAAACTGTTTCGAAAAATTAGAGGAAATATCTATGGAAGAACCGCGGTCAAACCTGTATAGATTCTGCTGGTTCTTCAGTCGAACACTTATATCCATTTGTATGGACATTAATAGTAATTTTTAGGCTTTCGTTACAATATCATCTACCTATAATAATAAAATTAGAATTAGAGTTAGAAAACTTTTGAAGATAACTAATGTAGAATCCAGTTCACGTTTCCAAAAATTCAATTTCCTGCGCAGAGAGCGTCGACTTGCGATTTTTTTCTTTCTACTCCATGGCATCATCACCGATTTTATAAAGCTTTTGTTTGCAGGTAACGAGAGAACTTGGCCTTCAACTTAAAACCCAAATCAAAAAGTTATGTCGATGACGAGAACGTCATCGTGAATAAAATGAGACAAGGCTTTAAATTTTAAATTTAACTTTCAAAAAAAATGAAGGTAGGAATGTTGTTTTCTCGGCAAGTTGAAAATCATTCATCAATTTTACAATCTCATATGTATGAAATGTTTTTATTATTCGAAAAATTGATGCTGTTTCTTACGTCTACTTAAAATGACAAAGTACAGGTAGAAATTCTAAAGAATGTGGGAAAGAACTGACAAAAGGTTGCTCTTGAGTACAGTTCATAATTCCTCTGTCTCCCTCTAAGTCCAATATTTTCGTTGCACAAACGATAAATAAAACTGAATATTTATCAGCTAAAAAAGCTAAATACTCATTCCGAAAAATTCCTGCCCTTATAATGGAACCAAGTTTAAAAATCTACACACTGCTAAGAGAAGAAAATAGTAAAATAAATTAGTTGTATTCGTTCAGATCAGAGACGTTTTTATCCTATTGCTATGTAAAAGAGAAAACTTTGGATAGACGAGACTTGTAAGTCAGATAAAGGAGCTGGTACATAAAAAATAAAACCAAATCAAAAAAGAGTGAAAAATGAACGAAACTTTGATGTTTATGTAAGAAAAACCAAAACCTGTAAAACTAGCAGTGGAGCGAAATAAACGTAAAATGTGTAAATGTTGAGATTTAAAATACATATAAAGGAACAGAATAACTGATATAGTATATATTTATGTAAATGTCTTTCCGATTTTCTATACATATATTTAAATTCACATAAAATGAAAAACTGGCTAAACAACATGTAAAATTTTAATTAAGTTCGTACTTTTTACCCCACTTGCGTAAAATACGCAAAACGTAAAAATAATTTTTCATTTGGAATAAAACTTTTTTTAATTTGATTTCATTACATAAACCATCAAAATGCGTTACTAGGCTTCGAATATGACCTTAAAACCGCCTTATCATCTGAATGTATCCTCCAAACCGAGCAGAAAATGGAAACACTATTCGAGATAAGTTTCACATCAGTCGAGTTTTAAGTTGAGCTAAATTATATATTTTCTGTTATAATATATTTGCCTCATTAGCATAAATACAAGTGAATTTGACAAGTTGATAATCAAACCCATTTTTTACTAGACAATCATTATTAGGTGCAATTCACAACCAATCTTTCACGAGAAGTAAAACGAAACTGCAGCAAAGAAATTAAGACAAAGAACGTAATTATAATTGAATACTTTATGTTAAAACTGCCCTTGATGTTGGTGGGCAGATTGAACAAAATAAAACCATTGAAAATACAATTAAGATCATAATCTTTTTATCATTTACCAGGTAAAAAATACAGGGCGAATCAGTTTATTTAGAGACACTAAAATAATTGATAGCAAAAAAAACAGATTTTAAAATGAGTTAATTTGTTTTCCGCTTATTAGCTGGGTTTCGTCTGAAAATAGCATTTCTGAAACCTTTACTAACATTTTGCTCATGTATTTTCCATCGGCACGGAGATACAAGTACAAGTTTCGTTTTCATTTTCGGGCTGAACTCAACTGATAATAGCTCATAGATTCGAAATCGGTCTTTAAAAACTTACATTTATTTACAAACTGAATAAATTCTGATTTGCTCCAAAGGAAGCCACTCACTCAAAATAGCAATGGTTACAATTTGTACGTACCTGTGTTAAACTTTTCTAAAACTTCCAAACATATAAATCTTCTGTTCATATAAGAATGGACCAAAGAAAACTATATTCTATTCTAAAAATCTATGTACAAGTTGTTACACAAAAGAGAAGACAAATTCTTGAAATCGAAAGAAAATGTATAAATTAAGAAGCAATTCTTTTGAGATTAAATGCAAATTTGAACTGAAACTGCACTATTCATTGGTGTCACTTTTATATAAAACTTAATTAATCTGTTAATCAAAGTTGACTTTAAGGCAGTTGATTTGCGCTGCACAAGTAGAATTTTCAAATACCAAATTTATTTGAATTCAATGCGATACGATGATCATCAATCTAATCTATAACAAATAAAAGATTTATGAAAGTAATTATTTCAGTTTGGCTCCAAGCTATACACAGCAAATGAGGTTTAATATCGATAACTTCGAAATCCAAATGCGAGTGTCTTTTTCAAAGATTTTTTTTTATTTCAACGCTGTGTGTCTTGAGACACGTGCGAATTAAGAAAATATTTATCATGTAGACATAATTCGAACCCCTTATTTTGGCTTCTGTGGTTATCAAGATTAAACCTAAATCACACTGTACGTTAATTTGTCTTTCTAATCCAGATCCAGATGGGGCAAGAATCACAGTTATTATACATAATTTTTTGGTTCTTTTGAAGGAGACTTAAAACGTATGAATATATGAATATGATACTTCAGAATAATGCGAAAATGAAAGTACAAGACATATTTCTATCAATTTGTAAAATCAAGAAATATTTCCGTGTGATGTTTGAAGAAACCACCACCAAAAGAACGTTTACGCGGCACAATTAAACACGAAGAGTAAAGCTAGAAATCGACATTTTCGAACCAACTCTCTGTGAGCAACATATTCAGACATCCTGTACATACGTGTAATTACATGTGTAGTATTGCAAAATAAATATTTCCATGTTTGACTTGTTGACTATTTACCATCGATACGTAAAACGTGACATTTTATCTACTATTCTCGGTTTGTTATTAAACGTTTTTATATCATTCGTAACCAATAACCTTAACCTGGATGCCTGCACCCATGATGCATTTCATTGGCGAATTTTTAACGAAACCTCGTAAACAAGGAACTATTGTTACAAAATTATTATGGTTCCAATTTCGGCCAATGTTTAAATAATAAACGTTATTTCTGGCTACACACGAATTAAACAAATGCAAAATTGTTGTATGCAATAAAATGTGCCTGTGATATGAGTCCATAATTACTTCATGTTATAACACTGTTTCCTTCTTTGCAAGTATAAACACGGTATAATTAGATAATATTTTTTCAGTACATTAAAATATTCCTTGCCCACTGATAAAGTGACTTTAAACAAAATTGTATAAACGTTCTAGATTGCTTCATTTCTGCAATACGATAATAACCCAATAGCACTTAGCAACTTGAAATCAAATACGAATCGTCTTCGGTGCATGTATTAATTTAATGCCTCCCATTGTTTAATGCATTTTCCGTTGTTATGGGAAACGGCTGCCTGGAATATTAATTCAAATCTATAAAATCCTACCATATTATCAGTTCTTGCATCTCGGTAGGTGGATATTGACAAACAGCACCACCAAGAAAAGAGCTAATCATTCAACTGCATTCCGATTGCAAGTTTTTTTTAACCATCGAGCGAAGATGGTGAAGTTGGCTAATAAAAAAGGTTTGATGCGGCCGCCTAATTATATATTATTAATTCAGTGGCAGTAAGAACAATTATTTACATAATTTCCTTGCTTGCAAAATTTGCGATATTTAACGCTTTTTATATTGATTCAAAGCAAATTTTCAGAGCTTGTTGATCATTTTCTATTTAACCTACTGTATCGATAAAGGAAAAATAAACTTCGTAATATAAATAGATTCTTGTATATTAGTAATGGTGTTAATTTGTATTTGTCGCTCAGGTTTTTCAATTTTGTTTAGGTTTTTGGTTTAACAGTTGCATTAAGCAGTATTTCCAGTGGAATTTTTTCACTATTCTTTTTAAATTTTTTCATAACGTAACATCGTTATGTATAGTTTGCTTCTTTTTTGCATTACAAAATAAGAAAGTACATTAAAATGCATATATTTGTGATTCTCACTTGCAACATACTTTTTATAGTAGTAGTAACACAATAAACTAAAGATTAACTTTTATTTTCAGGTAAGCTTCAGTGTGTCTCAGAAAAAATATCTGGTAAGTAGATCTGAGCAAATGAGATGATACGTTTATTTTCTATAATTATAGTGCAAACTTGCAACCGCGGAATTATATTTTTTTTCTGAAGATATGTATGACCTAAATTATTGGAACCTATGGTGTTGTTCTTAACTATATTATTATTAACTTATTATTTGCCCAAAGTGATTAAGAATTACTCATTCTTTGACTTTTGCCTCAATCAAGCCGCATTGATGGTTACGAAAATGGCTTTTAATTCTTTAAACAAAACATAATTTTTTATAGGATTATTTCTTATTCTTGGGAGAAGAAATATACATGATGTGGAAGTAATAATTTAAATTTGTATAATATTTGCTAATAAATTGTTTAAGAGTTGTTTGCTCGTTGTGCTCAATTAGCGAAATAGTAATTAGTTTTTAAATTTTACCTGATTTCAAATTCAGTAATGTATAGTATGGAAAACCAAAAGAAATGTAACTAAAGATTTTAGGAACAAAAAAAAGTTTCAAGATACTTCTGGAACACCAATACTGTCTTACCAATATTTGAATATACTTCTGGATTTAATGTGACCATACAGAAAATATAGAATATAAGTAACTTATGCTTTTGTAAGAGTTGTTTACTATGGGTGTTCCAGTCAAGGTAAAAAAAGTTTTAATTTCTAACTTATTATTCTCAACATTTTTCATATTTTTGGTCACTTTGTCAAATCAACCTAAAATTAATGCTCTAACTACAAGCTTAACTATACTTTTGTGAATGTTGGTATGAACAACAATATCTTGAAAACTTTTTTTAATGAATATGAAAAACCTCCTGTTGCAAATTAGAATTACTTTTGAATGTCTGTTATATCGTTGTTTTGAAATGTTTCATTGATAAACTTACAAATAGGATATTCAAACATAAGAACTTTGCTCCTGATTCACAAGAAGGAAATGGTCGACTCGTGAGGTCTAAATAGTCTGCGGTATAAAATTAAAAAACATTTGAGGAGAACTTTATTATAAAAGTCTGAAAGTCAATTGTATAGAATAAAAATATCAATATCAATAGATAAAAAACCTATCGGCTTGACATCGTTAACCGTCAAACAATCAGCATATCTAATATGGTATAGATATTTTTCCCGGTTAGTAAAGGACTAGTGTGTGGAGTCTGGAACATTTTTTATTGCAAAAACGAATTTTGTACATTTTAAAATAACCACTTGGGTTAATCGCAAAAAGGAAATTGCACGAGTTTGTGTAATGCTTGAGGATAAAATCCATGATACTAAAACTAACCATAGTTAGTTATAGTATCATGGATAAAATCTATCAGTGTTTTCCTATTCTCTACAAAGAGGGAAAATTGTATAAATTAGCTTTTGCTGCCTGCCAATTAAGGCAAGATTAATTTGGCAATGATTTTAACTTTTGGCAATTGAGCATCACCAAAACTAAACTTTATACAATTAATAAATATAGCGGTTTTACAAAGACGCTAAATGCAGCAAGGCATTTGCTAGATTGTTTAAAACCCCTAATTGAAATATGCTAAAAATTCATTCAGCGGAAATTCTGATGCTTCAACAATCAAGCTCGAATATTTCGTGCTGTTTAAGAATAAATTATGCCAAGATCAAGTTAAAATCCATTCCACTTGCATAACGAAAGTTGATTATCACTTGGCACCAAGGTTAATGATCAAAAAATATAAACGTATGTCAAGTGGCAAAACCAATTTGAGAAAACATGTAACATGCTCCTTATTTAATTTATTACGTTTAATACAATGTTTTTTTTTGGTTTTGTGTAATTAGGATGATCTCAATGACCTATTGCAATCACGCAAGAAGCATACAGGCAAATCAAGATACATGATGTGGACTAAGAAACTTGCTTAAAAGCCAATTTAAAAAAAATACTTGGATTGTGTAGTTACTTAGCTAACTAAATTCATGGGCAATTGCAACATTTGTTTGCTTCATTGTCTTTGTGGTTTGCTGTATGATTTTACCAATGCAATCTTACAAAGTATCACTTCATCCTGTTTCTGAGAAAATTTATTTCGGCCTGTGACAACTAGTGCCACTATTTGCCTGAATAGTGAATATAACAAAGTTTTTAAATTCATGGTTTTGCCGTTGCCCTTTTGGTGCAGGTGGACTGTAACCGTACCAAGAAGAAACCGTGCATTTTCATCTGTCCTTTTCTACGCTTGAAGAAATGCATAGGGCGGAAAATAATTCCTTTTGTCCGCAATTATTCACTTCCTTCTGTCTGCTTTACGTCCGTAATACGATTGTTATTAGTATTAAGTATCTTTATTGTTGAAAAATCCGATGTGCAAGACAGGATTCACATAGTTTATTTGGGGAGTTAAGGTAAAAGAACAACCGAATCCGTATCAAATATAGTTATTTTGCTCAGTTCTTCTTCCGTCTTTTTTAAGTTATAAATTAGTCATCAGGTAAAGCTTTCATTTCTGGTATTAGTGAAGCAGATACTGAAGTGGATGAAAAAGCATTTAGACGTGATTTAAAAACGCAACATCAAGGATAAAAATGCTGATAACGAAATTAAAAAATACGAGTGTTAAGGTAATCTCATAATTTGTGTGTACTTTTCAAAGTGCTGAGGTTTGGGCAATTTATCTGTTGCATTTATATATCACGCAATTAAACTTTAAACAATATCGTTATCGCATAAAAGCCAACACCTGTCATAACATTTAAACCCCGACAGATCTATTTCAAGGTTCAACTGCATTCGCAAAAATTCATTATTCATCATTCAGACCTCAGTTCGATTTCACGTTTTACTTCCTGTTTAGCAAATCAACGAACGTTTCCACGTGGATTACACACGTAAAGTTAAAAATGCATTCTGTTTTGATGAAATCTAAAAATATCGCGGTTTAATTTTAGCTTCAACTGATGAAGCAAAACGAGATTAATTTCCAAGGGTAATGTAATCCTATACCGAATTCAATGCGGGAGTTCTCCTGGCACGTGGTAAACCAAATTACCTACTTTGACAATGAAAGAAATCTGTTCGTTGCTATTAGTAAATGTTTTAGATTTTATAGGGCAATGAAAACAAATGTTCACTCAAACCGTTCGGAAATTATTCACGGTTGTGGGAGCAAAATAACGTTAAAAAGTTACTGTTTTCACCCATTGCACTGTTAACTACGTTTTTATATCGACCTGTATCCACAGTGACCTTATCTAATGGTCATTGAGTTTTAGAGCAATAGCCCAGGTTTTCATACAGGAATATCGTTGATAGTTTGGAGATCTTGCTAATTGAGGCAAAAGGTGAAAATATAAACTTTTCATTTTTATCTATGCAAGCTACAAGTACTAAAATTGTGCCTTCTACTTCATTCGTCACATTTTCAATCTCCAAAGAGTTTTCGTAGCCATTGCTGGAAACTGCTGGGATTTTCGGCCACTTGCTCGCTATACGTCAAGAAGAAATTCTAATTCACGACGGTCTAAAATTGTGAAACACTTACCACTTTCATTCTTAATCTCATTAGTTGTTCGATATTTTGCATCATTGCTTCATTTTCAACCAACTGCAATGCGTGATATTTTCAATGTCTAACATACTGTCTGTTAGAATCTAACGTTTCCTAACTTATATTTACGAAACACCTTACTTTCTATGTTAGCAGTTAGTGAAATAGTTCCTTATGATTCCCGCTGGCCTTTTTAACACATTTGCAAATAAATAACTTTCATTAGTCTGCAAATAGCAAAACGAGATTCCTGCTTTCATCATGGAAAATCCCGTCAAGCTTTATGCTAAATCAATTATTTGTACTTGCTGATTATTTAAAAAAAAATAAAAATTATTAATATTTCGATAGTGTTGCCCGATTATTTTTTCAGTTTTGCGAATTAACTGATATGTTTGTTGTTAGCATATGTGCATGTAGGAAAAGTAACTGAATAGCAGTAGCTTCATAAAGGCAAAACTTTGTGCCAAACAGATTACTTGGTTAATGTGAGTCCTATTGATGGATATGCACTTATATCCATCAATATTTTCTGCCGACCAAGTTCAATACTACTGGCCACTAATTTATCGATATTTTCTTGCCGAAGTTCTTCAGCATGAATGGGGCAGTAAGCATCTGACTATTAGTCCACTCGATTTCCTTATTTAAACCCAATTGATTTTTGCTTTCAAAATATATAAATTCTTTGGTCTGCGTAGGCCAATGAATATCTTCTGACCAGTAATCATTAAAAATGTRTGCATAAATCAGTCCAAGCGTTTGATTTTTATGAAGAYGCGMTTTGYRTGRAGTTAAAKRYSARATKTKTGARYAATACWKTAAGAWACMCGATTTAMTGTTCAAWAMWTGKAATAATYSWWKTGTWMCGATACCTKARSAATGCRKTWMMACKCAATKKRCRAAKTTCTWYMACWYCWAKWGCMWRYTATRAMATYYRKMCYAAGAYRTARGYAYKRSAWMTYGAMCCAAYTAMKAAGGTKTKCCAAMAKATKARAAGTGTGWATAAWAYAKTAAGAMACYSGATWTAYTKMAACCTACATACWWAAAGGAYKTCTCATTGGATGAAAGAGAGAACATGTMWTAMTTSKWTCTTCATCAACAGCYAGAACTCTMACCTGAGAAAYGTTGCCGGCTGAATATCCGCCGACCCTGTATAAGATGTCTGGCAGCCAATGARTAATGTCCTTCCTCTTTTATTTTTTTATTGTTTTTGCAACCGTTCCATTTTCAATTTTACCTATCTTTAGCTACTGCAACATAAACTGCCATTGTTCCATTACTCAATTCGATGAACAGCCTTTAATTGAATTCTGAACTCATTAGAATAGGAATTATAATTATTATTCTCCGTAAAACACGCTCGGAATTTACTGTTTTTTATTTGCATAATTACTAGCTGAACCTGTTAGACGCCTTTAGCACCAATACCAACAGCCCTATTAAAGCACGCAGAAGACAATTTTGTTCTTCATGCATTATCATCAGGACGTCAGGTTTACTACAACGCGCATTTCTCGCCTAGTTCATGCAATTTACTGAACTACTGAATTGCAGCAGGATTCACTGTAATTAGTACGGTTTTCTTCGGATGAAAGTAAATCTAGCCGTTTCCGTTGCGTGTTTCGACGGAAAGAAAAGGTGTTCTAGAACTGATTCTGGTACGCTTTGCGGTAATTCAATGCAAGTGAAAATGAGACTGATGGTTCGTGAAGGATATTAAAATAATTATCATATTGTTTTCAAATTCTAATTAGAATCGCATGTTTTCTAAACTACATCACGATATATAGTTTACCTATTATTTGTGGGTTTTTCATAGCATGATAACTGAACCTGCTCTACATTTATTTGCTAAGTATTGAAGTTTGCTAGTTATTGAAAGTAAATTTTAAATTGATCAATTAGTAACAGCGAAATATGCTATGAACATAGAGAGTGAATTTTTGGGTCCGTTGAGTCTTGACTCACCAAATTTTAAATTCGAAAAAGTAATTTAAATTAAAAAGCGGAAATTATATTTAACGGCATTGTAATGCCAAAGTAATGTTCTTTTTCATAACAGCTATATTAAAATTTTCGAATGCTTCAATCTAAAAAGCACTTATTTTCCAGAGTTATAATTTATCAAATGAGAAAATGTTTCCTTATCTATGGAAAATTATGTTTCGGCCAAACAGCTATACAAAAGTGCAAAATTTATCAGAGAATAACGAACATGCAACATTTTACTGCTAGGTAATGGTTCAATACCTAACGAAAATCTAGCCATTAGCGGTAGCATAATCATTAACTATTTTAAATGTATTTGATATTCTCTTGATGCTTTTCATGTTTCAAATAATTTTACCACTTTATGTTTCCCATTCAAGGCTCAGTTTAATTACTGACCGAATGTAAATAATTAATTCTAGCAGTTGAGAACGTAGAAATCGCCTCTAAAGGACTCTTGGTTTAAAAATTACTAATATTATAAGGATGACTGAAACGCCGAGAAATAATTTTTAAGAATAAATTATCAAAAAAGTAATTTTTCAAATTGAAAAAAGAAATATGGATAATAATTATGAATAATTGTTTATTCAAAAAATACAATTTAAATCGTGCCGATCTTATGTAAATTGTGTTGAAAAATGCTTCTTTTTACATTTTTACCTGATACATACTTCTGACTTTATATTTTGACTCACACTGATTTTGTTTGCTTATGAGTCAAAAGAAGCCTAAAGTCATAGTGAATTCAGTACTGATAAACAACCTTAAAGATCGTGTAGAAGTGTGATCGAAACCCGCACTAAACCCAAGCATAGAATACATTTAAAAGGTCTCGCGCATATTTTACTTGATCTGAAACTTCAGAATTTCGTTTTATAACGAACTTCTTTGTCGAAAGAATGTGAACTGATGTTGTGAAGTGATGTTATGAAGTGAAGTGCAGTAGTTCTGTGATAATGTGCGGTTTTGAGATAAAATTCAGGTAAAGAGAATACGGGCTGATTTGCATATCTGCAATCGAAATATCATGGTTTTCCAACTTCAATTGAACAACGAAATTTTAAAGCTCGGAATTTTTTTCAACTGATAACACCAGCGAATTTATTTGCCTTTTGATTTCACTTGTTACCTTTGTTGATTTACGAATCAAGCCATTGGTATTTGCGTACTGTAAGAAAGATACAACTAAATAAATTGCTGCAAAATTTCTGATTTTTTTTGGGAATATCTCAATTATATCCTACATATCCCCACATTACTTCTCCAGAGGAATGGTATATATAATCAATCATCCTCTATGTTAAAACTAAAATTTCAGTACTCATGTTCTATAAAGTCTGCAAATCGTGCCTTGGATGCCAATCGAAAATGGGACTTTGCAATTTTCCGCCATAAAATCCAATGGGTATGACACCATTGCAAAAAAACCCAGCAGAATCTAATTCAACTAATGCCAATGATTGCAACATTCAGCTGCTACTACTGCTGTTCTTCACGCGCCGTTGTTGGTCTATTTTTCCAAGGCAATGGGCTAACAACCTGGCTTAACCTCTCGTACAACCTTAATCCCGAATTATTGTTCTTTCAAGGTGAATAGGCAAAATCGTTGTAAACAAAAACGAATTAAAAGAAATTATTAATCGTAGTGAAGTAGAGGTTCTTTCGTTTTGTTCACTCAATAGGCTAATTAAAGTAGTAAGTGTACAGCGACCTCAAGGTTGCTGATTGCTTCATTTATATCACATGTAAATAGGTGTAGTCATTTTTGTTTGGTAAATGTTTATCGGGTTAGCGGAATCAACTTGTAATAGTCAGAATAATTATTCCTGCTATACCGGAGATTAGAAAATTGGAACGAAAGTTAATCTAATTGAGTATGTAATTGATCTACGTAATACCTTTTGGGCTGTTGATTAGTCAGTGTTATTCCATTTAATTTAAATGTGTGGAATGTCATCCAACAACTGAATTTGAACCTCAGGACAATTCTCTAAAAAAATTGTGACGATTTTAGAAACAACTACCAGAGCCTTGGTCAAATTCCCACAAAATTAAATTAAAAAAATAATAGTTACTAACAGATAGCGAATAGTTAAGATTTATTTACAGTTTCTGAAGAAAAAGTTGCAAGATAATGCAGAAAGAATCAAATCATTCAGTCGGACGCAAATGCTAAACACCTTCTATTTTTCTACAATTTTTTCAACATTAAAATGGGTGCTAAATGCACTTAATTAAGTCTTCATTAAAACTTTTCATTCACCTTTGACCAATCAAGGTTTTTTCAGTAATATCTCGCCATAAGGCATTTCCGAAATACATACCTAATGGTCATTAGTAACGGTTCAGGGAGATAAAATCGAATAGTTTAATTGTCTAGTTCTAAGATATGCTTAATGAAGTGATTCATAGCATGAAATTGAATTAATAAGTCGATAACCGGCGTTTTCCAAGAATGGAAAAAATGATGATAACTGTGTGCGGGCACGTATGATATTCATGTAGTTGTTACACTTTAGATTCCGTTCATTCGTGTTAACTATTCTTGAATAATGCGATAATTTTATCAACATGGGATATACATCTCAAACTAGCTACCTGCATTTAAAATGTTCTTATCACTTTTCTATAATTTTATCACCAGCTTTTAAATTATTGAATTTGGAAACCTTTTAATTTAGTTGATATTTAACACGCCTATAGAATATTGAAAATATTACGTTATCTTTTTAGTTTATTTTCACTAGACAGTCAATTTATCGTAAAATATCGCCATAATCGTTTTGCGCGTTGCAACAAGTATTTTTAACCCAACAAAGTTAATCAACAACAAAACATTTTCCTCTAAACAAACCTTTCTTTAGAACTGAATCATTTAAATTAATAAATGCTAAATTTCATCTGCATTTATTTACAGTGCTGGAAAAGGAAATAGTCGGACATGACAAAAATTAAAAATATAGCGGCTTCTGCTGGTTTAATCGGTTTAAGAACTGTTGGGTCGTATATTTTAATAAAACTTGCAACCAAGTTGAAATAGCGATGCGAGAAACAGATTTGTAGTAAACTTTTGAAATAACTAGCATGATTATCCATCCACAACCTGCCCGAACACCCGATGTGACCACCCTTGATTTTATGCCGGATTATGTACCTAAGCAAATTTAGAGAGAAGAAACTAGAAGAACCTAAACTAAAGAAACCGATAGAGCAGCTGAACAGATTAAAAGTACCCGGCGCACGCAATATCCATTGAATTATTTCTTTATAGTCGACATTATTGATAAGCAAAGCTGCAATAATATTCTAATATAGCAGAAGTTTAGACCACTGCACATTTTCCAGTAAAATTCTAATATTATTTTTTGCGAATCATTAATCTTAGAATCCTAAAATGGTGTGAATCACAAACGTTTCAACTGTGAGTTTGAATTATTTGGCCGGTAGTTTTGAACATTTCAGGGCATTTTTCATGTTTTATTACTGACATAAATTAAGCAATTGTCAACAAAATGCCTTTTTAATTAGGAGAAGTGCTAAATCATTCTCATTTTACACCGTCATCAGTGATCATTATACTCAGTTTAGTAGATTTTCTCACTTTGAAACCCGATTTTTAAACCTTTAAAATTGTATTAAAATGCAGTTTTTGCGTTTCAAACAAAACTTTAAAAAATTAATTCCACTTCATGAACAGTAAATTCCTCAATATCTCTGGAAAATATGTCTAAAACATTTCTGGTTTGTAGTGTTTTTTATAGGAATTTCAAACTCACCGTTGTCGGCAATACATTTTCTAATCTTTTATCATAAATGATTTATGATTATTCATTACTTCATGATTCACGTTATAATCTGTAAATTTGTCTCTAATAAAATTGTGCAACGAATTATTTGCTTCATGAATTGTCTGGAAAGTAATGATTTATTTATCGAATAATTAGTAAACCCGAACATTATATCAAAATTGCCAAAGCATATTTCAAAATGAAGAAATTAAACGAAATATAACTAAATGAAGAACGTAGGAAAGAGAAAAATTGATCAACATACACATCTAAAGAGGTATTTCCAGAGTTTTACCAAGAAATGCAAACATTTCAGGTAAATGATACATTTGTCAATTTATCTGTAAATCATCCTCAAATTTAAATTCCTGCTTTCGTTTTCGTTCAATAAACCTCCTTCGAAAATAAAATACTTATCACTTATATAAGGTCGAAAAATTCGTGGTTTTTTCTCAGAAGTTTTCTTAAAACTGTTTTTCACTATAACTAATTATCGGAATAAAATGGTTTTAACACTGATTTAATTTTAAAAATGTTCACGTTTGTAAATTGTTCATCTTAATTAAGTCCATTACCTGTATTTTTGATAAATAGTTACTTCAACATAGTGAATAAACTTCTAATTCTAGTAATAAACCCCGTACATAATAGCGATATTTTTCAATTAAACTATTTCGGGTTACATTAATGAAGACCAGGAAAACTACTATGGGACTTAATTATACAATTAATATACATTTAAAACTTACCATATTCGGACTATGAAAGTTTGTTGTTGTTGGATATCTCAATTTTAATTTATGCGTTTCAAATGTCTATAGCCTTTAGTTGTTTAAATTGGAATTAAGTTAATGAAAATAGTAATTATGAATTTTCAATCAGACTTTGCGATACTTTTTTTTTCAAATTGTACGCATGACACCTAATATTTCGTGTTTCTTATGTGACTTCTGCGCTATTACAGTTTTCTTGCTGTTGTAATTTTTTATGTTTGCGTATTGTTGCAGCAGACAATAAGAGTGCCTTTTGTGTTACGTATACATTACGTTACATTATGTATATTTGCAGAAGTTTGACACTTTTGAGTATTTTTGTAGTTTTTGAGTCAATTACTATAATATATTTGTACATTTTATATATTTGTGTGCTGATTATTACTTCGAATGAATAGAAATACTGGAAAAGGACCTTCAGTTAAGTGATTTATGAAGTGAACTTTACATTTTTTACTTTGAAACGGAAAACGTTATCTAAATGCAGGTCATTTAGAGAAACACTGATATTAATTATTTTTGGTATTTATTTTTTTTAGGCAATATTAGCAATAAATTCGTTCGTTTCTCTACGATTTTTGTCGTGTCCGTTTGTCGTAACAACTTTTTTTCATATCAAGGTGATTTTTTTTAAGTTGTCGCTAACTGGCAATGTGGTCAGGAGAGACATTGGTTCAAACAAGCTGTTTGTTGATTCGAATACCTAGGAAAAAGTTGTTATAGACAAAACTCTGTAAACTACATTTTCTAAACTAAATAAACTAAAATTTTCAAAGCGAAAAGGTACTGCTGTAGGTTACACTAAAATTTCGTCAAAAGTTCGAAAAAACTAAACTATTCAGGGCGCTCTATTTAAAATTAGCAACTTGTTGACTAATCCCAATTTAACCGGAACTTTTAGAAGGTTTAAAATAGTGTTCATATTTTGTAGAGCAGAATTTTTGATTTTGAAATCTTGTAAATTCTCTGTTAAAGTCAATTGCATATAGGAAAAAAAAGCCAATTGTTTACAGAGCAAAACTCTGAACAGAAGGCACTAATAACAACTTTTGCGCGGTTTTATGTTACTTGAAAGACCAATTAATTGGTTTGGCCAGAATGCGTTAATTCCTACGGAATAATAGCTATTTATGTACCAAGGGCGTTACGGACCTTATAATGCCCTGAGGGCCGAACTAGCCCGAGGGCCTTTGGCCCGAGGGATAGGTTTCGGCCTGATGGGCATTATTATCTCCGTAACGCCTGTGGTGCATACAATGCTTTATGTTTCACCTAATAGCCTTACCATTTAAAAAAAGTATATTTGTACCGGTTTGACGTAATTTGTTAATTTCTGATTTTAATCTGACGTGACTGACTCCTGTCAATGAGCAGTAATTTATTGCATAAAATGGAAGAAATTCCAGAAAATATTATAAAAAACGCTGCAAAAGCTACGGAAGATTTGTTCCCGATAAAGTCAAGGGTATATTATGATAGAGAGTATGGCATATTTATTATTTGGAAGGATAAAAATGCCATTGCCATCATTAATGAGACTATTTTACTGGCATATTTCCAGGAGCT
>NW_026018916.1:9490128-9631835 GCF_020466585.1 Dendroctonus ponderosae
TATAATGCCCGCTAACAATGCCCTGCGGTTGTTATGGATATTATTATATGTTTCATCTCTAAGGTATTATGAGCCAATAATGTATAGGTGAAACATAAAAAAATTGCACATTTGCAATTTCCACCCAAAAATCGCATCTATTTCATTATGACATGAAATTCAGATCGAGACTCACGTCGAGAATAGACCATAGTCTATCCTCGATCCGAGCAAGGCGCTAAGGAAGAGAGTGAAGCGACAACACATCTCATATTCTTATACCTTAACCTACACCAACAAGACACCTCCTGCGCCAACCCAGACCCAGGCGATTTCCCTTTCGTTTCGCTTCCGAAGATCCGCGAACTGTTCCGATTGGACCTTAACACGGTACGTCGTGAGCCGGCACATTGAAATCCAAATTGGAGTTAGTGGGTTATAGATATCAGACTACGGTAGAAGTGATTTCTGCTAGCGGGAGTTATTTCTTACTTAATTTGCCGGTACCGCCTTATATCCTCCTCACATTTTAGTGCGGTTGCAACTTTTCGAGTTCCGCGGACACTCTTTGCTTCCTCCTCGCCGCTCGGCTCTAAGTGACATTTCATATTTTGGATTTTACGTTTACTCAAATTGGAACTGTGAGTGAAGCGCTCCGTTTAAAAACATTGAGACTTTAGCTGCTCACAAATAGCATGTTTCTACTAACTGATGGACTTTGAATTAAAACGAACGCTCCAGTGAGTACACAAAGATGACAATGATCATGCTCAAGCCCCATCAAAAAATCGCCGAAATGCCTCTCATTTCAAATTTAGCTCCTCAAAGGATTTTCATTAAGCAGGAAACATTAGACCGAGACTATCATAACATGGGCAGTCCGAGGCACAGCTCGGAACCGGATCGTCCTAACTCAAAGTCGCCTTACGATTTAGCCAATATCAGGCACAACACTAATGTTGAGTTTGAGCTGATCAGTCCGCGGGAAAATCGCGAACGATCTCCAAAACCGTTTCCCATCGACTCTTATGATAACTCCAACGAAGCCCGCTTGACTGTAATTGACCAAACCAAGAACCGAAACTACGAAGATATGGACACGAGCGAAAATGGAGATACCGTGAAAAATGACATAGACGTGGAAAATAATGAAGACAATGAAAGTCCTTTGGATTTAAGGGTCAATTTCGATAGAAGCGGCAGCCCTAATCGGCAGACTGATAGAGATTCAGGAACGGAAAGCGATGATACGGATGACAAGCTGTTGATTCAAGATGATGCCGATTGCAAACCATATAAGAAGAGTCTGATTAAGAGATGTAAGTTTTCATTGCTCGAATTCACCGTTTAGATTAAGTTTAATTAGAACGAAGTTGTACCTACTGAAAAACTTCCCTGCAATATCAGAAGTCAGGTGGTTGCACCCACTTTGTTTCAAATATTTTCATCAGCTAGTTGGACAATCATCCTTTTTTCAAGATGTACTTATCAAAGGGTGTGACAGTTATTAGAAGAATGTTTATATTTTTCCATTGTGTGCTCTCGATTATTTCAATAGATGCTCACACTCACATCAACTGTTATTCTTGTCCTTAAACTACAATCTTCTACTATCCCTCATCTAGCCACTGCCCACACACCAGAAGAATTATTTTGATATTAGTCTGGTTTCATGCTCTAAGAGGTTTCGACGCACATTCCCAATACTGCCCATAGACTGGTATAATCGAGGAGCACGTCCGATTTATTGAAATTTAACACTAATATTTATCTCAAAGTCGAAGCCAATTCGTGGATATTTAAAGATCAGAAACAACAGTTTTAAATCTATTTTTAAAAACACACGCTTCCTGTTTCGCTGAGCTGGTGCTGTTTGGAAGATGTATAAAGTTATTCACAATTTTTTTTTGTATGGATTTGTGATACAAAATGTTAGTTCAGATAAAAAAATTAAATGCGTTTCCAGATTATTCATGAAAGCAAATCCTACTGAATAGTAGAAATATAAGTAAGCAAGTCAGGATGTTCTTAAAACATTTTCCACTGGTTGAGGGCGAATAGAAAAATCGACTAAACTCTAATAAAAATTCAAGATTCTTATGAGAAAAAGCACCAATTGAGAATCCAGTTCGGGCATCTGAACTCAACCAAAATAAGCAGTGGAATGGCGATTTCCAAACCCACCTGTAGCCTCAATTAACAATTTATTTTTCCAAATTTCCTGTACTTGCAATTAATGAGGTGTAGACAAATCAACTTGAAGGTAGTTTTGGAACTCCAGGATGATAAACGTTTCCAGGAGGATCTAAAACTTTTTCCGGAACTGAAAGCATTCGAAAAATTAAGTGTGATTACATAACTGCAAATTCGCATGGAAGGCATTACACTTGCAAATCACATTATTGACGCAAATCGTTTGGAAAATAGATTTGAAATTGCTTGAATAAACAGGAGAAACAATTGAATGGAACTAAAATTAAACGTGTAGCCGTTGGTCATGAGTACGAACTGAAAGTGTTGCAATTGCCAAATTGCGAGAACTTATGGCACGAAAGCAAAGAAAAGAGAAGACATACAATTAATGCGTCACTAAGATCTATTATTTGAACAATAATTGTTATGGCCTGAGCAATAATTAATATTGTGTCTTGAATCCATAATCACCTACTGTTGATTTAATTTCCTGTAGGATTTATAGAACGAATTACCTGCGTCAGCAGCAAGCGAGTTATTACAATTGTGTTAAAAATCTCCGGTCATTGCGGAAATCCAAATATTCCCATTCTGTTGTAATTTATTGAAAAATTCAAGTGCGTGGATGACAAATAATAATAAATAAATTAGTGGCCGTTATTTACTGATTTTTAAGGCAATTGCAGATAATTGGTCATATATTGGTAATAATTCGACTAACTGGTAAAATACGAACGTGTGTTAGCTTTCGTAAATATCCAGAAGTATTTGCTTACATTTTCTGAGAACAAAAATATCTGCCAAGAGCAGTCTCCCAAACTTATTGTCGATTCTACATGTTTATACTCATTTGACTTAAGGCTTCTATTGTGTGGTTGAGACATCCTTGTTTTAATATGCAAAAAATGCAAATAACATCTGAAATGTCCGGAAATGACTTCCACATTAGGTCTCTGTCGCGATATCATCATCTTAGTCCATCTACCTTCCGGGAACAACTTTTAGACTAGTGATAGGACATTAATAAATACACTTGAAACTTAATAATCCAAGTTATATTGCGAATATTGTGAAGTATTTCATTAGTTCATACGCTAGTCATCTACCACCCGCGAAAATTTTAATAAAAACCCTATTTCCTTTTTAATAAAACGGTAACTCAATCTGGGTAGAGGTACCGGTGCTATCATTATAAAAAGAGCAGCTACCCAATATGTTTGACCTACTTATATTAGTGAAAAGCCCCGTTATATCAGCCTTTCCTCTTCCCCTGAAAAGCCCATTTAATAGATATGTGCAGGTAGAGTCTGATTTTTTGTACCTGCCACATTTTTTACCCCCATATCTGACAGATGTGCTGGGGGTGAGATCAACGAGGACAGACACGTTACGAATCTGTCGGCATAAATTACCAAAAAGCTGGTATCAAATCATATTCGTGAAACTACAATTTGAAAACAGCTAAAGGTTTTCTGTGTAAAACCCTGATGATGGCTCCTTAAAAAACACCTAAGCTATTTAAAAGCTAGGTACCATCCAGAGAGGTCTAAGTATTCGGGCTCGTTTACCTACTGGGGTGGGTTCTTTACAAAAATATTTCACTGTCATAGGAGGCGCAGGTTATTAGGTAACTGTTTTTTGTGCCATTTTTTTCGAAGGCATTCAACAACTGTAAATATGTGCGAATTAAGATTTTTTTTACATATAATAGCCTATCGAATTGGAAATCTGTTCTTTGTCGGTGTCTTCCAGCCGTTATGTTTGAAAACTGAAGAATAGGGGGTGGTATTGATTGATTTTTTTATTGGAAACATGCCGACTACAACGGCAACAACTATGAAAAATTTCCAAATGAAACTAGTTTTTACTTTTTGCTTTCTTTCTCTGCAAGTTTATTCTGGTTAGGCGAGTTAACTAATTTCATCGTGGGTCAACAAATTGCATTTGTGCTTTCAAGTTCACAGCATTGCATTTAATCACGACGCGTTAGTCTGCATGAGCTTATCAGTAAAAAAATTATTTTACAAATGATCGGTAAGCTAATTACTCTTGCAAGAAAATTAAGTGCGTGTTTAAGAAGATACGCGCTGCCAAGGTTATAGGAATTAGTTGGTATGTTGTAATCAGACTTTTGGCACTCAATTTATAACTATAATTTTGCTCATTATCAGTATTTTGTTGAAATTTCGGTTAAGTTATTAGAAACAAAATAAACACAAAACTGCATGGGATTAAGTAATCGCGTTCCGTCTGAATTTCGAGTCTATTTTAAACTTTAATTGCCCAGTTATCTTTTGATTATTGTTTATATCTAGAATTTTGGGAATTATCGCCCCACTTTTACTTAGATACAGTAAATCCGGATGCAAAAGTCGGCGGATTATATAAAGCCTCTAGTCTGTTGTTGCTACTTATAAACTGAAGCCAATAGCAGCTACCAAAGGAAACGTTAATATTAGCGTAGGCGTCGGGAAACCCTTATTGTAGGTCAGGGCAAGAAGAGGGCAAACCTGGAAAATCAATAGAAATGCGGAAGTGAAAGCGGCCCAAATCGATGCTCAAATGTTCCGGCGCTATACAGCTCCACATCATATTACAGGACCTTTTTGAAAGAAAAACCGGGACTGGAAAATGTTTGCCAAACTACTGATATAAAGGAATGTTTTAGCTCAATCAGATATTCCTTTTTTATTTGTTGTTTTCGCTAGTTGCTTATCGAATCAGGTTTGATCATTTAAATAAATTGACGTAGACTTGCAGCCACGCGTCTTAAACTTGCAATGACAAATAATCATAATATCGTAATTAAACATTGGACGCTTAATGTCTCTGTTTTTGTTTAATGGAAGTTTTTTTCTGCATACGTGATCAGAGAAGGAAATTCAAATAAACGTCGAGCTTAAAGCTATTGTAATTGTCTTAGATGTTCAAACCGTTTAATCGTATCTGTTTGGTTAAGTTTTTTATGTACTTTTGAATAATATTTGCCACCTGCGCTGGTAATTTGCCATATGTTTGGAATTCGATTTCTATTGCGGCTTTAGCGTATTTCGACAGTCTGGAAATGACTCAAAGTTGCGCTATTTGTTTTCAGTCGAATGCGGTCGGTTCGAAAATTTTCCTATAGTATGACTCTCTATAATTACCAAAAATGTTGTTTACCTTCATTAAGAGAATTGCTTTTTATCGAAAATTCGGAGTGTTTCAATCAAAAAGTTGGGACTTAAATCTGATGCTTTACTGCTAAATATTAGAAACACCGTTTTCAGCCCTCAAAGGAGTAGATTATTAAGAGCGAGTCAGTTTATAGAAGCAGGACAAACTCAAAAATGGCAAACCTTATGTTAAGACGGAAATGTTAAAAATATATTACCTGAATGAAAAACAATGAAGCTTTTGGCGTTTTCAAAGCCCGTAACAAGTTTTCATAAGTTCAGGTCTTGAAATGTGCTAATTTCGGGCACGTCCAGGACCGGTTTCGAGTCTATTAGTTCTCACCAGCTGGATTTAGCCTGAAAATGACACTCCCGAAACTAATAGTTTATAGAGTTAATAGGCTCAAAACCGAAGCGAGGGTTTTTGTCGTCGAGAGCAACGTAGCAAATTAGTTTCGCTCGCTTAATTTTTTAATATTAAGTTTGTTGAGCATATTGTCAAATCTCATTCACCAATGCGATTTTTCCATTGCAGATTTTTTAATAAATTGCAATTAAAATAATAAAACTAGGAAACCGTAGTGTTTTTTACTAAGATAATATGATTATGCAGACGGTTACGAGAATTGGACTCGATTTAATTTAAATGGATTTTAAGTATTTTAGTTTGTATTTAAGGCAATAAAAATGCTAACTGGTTAAGTACTTTTTAGTTGACACGTTTTTAAAATTGCAGGTGCCCTTTGTGAATTTTCTAAAACCCTCAGTTTTGAATTTTTATTTTTATGTACGGAATTTTCAGCAAGTGCTCACGAAAGCCATCCTACTTTGAAAAGCATCAGTTTGTATATTTCAAATTGAATAGATATTAAACGCAAACCTCTACACAATATCCAAGCAAAAATCTGTAATAACCTGCTGCGTTGTAAAAATCGAACTAATCCAAATAAGATTAGTAATGTTCAGTATTGTTTCATATCATTTCATTAGATTATCATGCTTTCAGAAATGTAATTGAATGGTTTTGTAGTGAATTAATGACTAAAACTGCCACAGAATACATGCAATAAAAGATGAAATAAAAAAATGCAGATTGAGTGAAATGACCTCAAATAAAATTTGATAAAAATTTCTATGAAGTATCGAAGAGAATGTTATTATCTTAACTAGCTCGTAATTACCAGCACAGATACAACATTATATACGAATTGCTTCCTGTCTAATTGTTCTTTTTTTAGTTTCAACAATCAGTTGAAAAAATTTGGACTACACGAAACAACCTATCGAATTGTCACTTCTATAAACTTACACTTATTTGTCCTACAAGCTTTCTACATATTTATTATAGCAGCGTTATTGAAACTATCCAGGAAATATAAATAAGGTTAAATGCTATAAGAAAAATACCCAAAACACTTCATGGCCGAATACAACAAGAATTCCGCATAACACCGATCCTAAAGTTATTGTATACATTTTTCATCATGCTAATCTCTCTATTAATTAGCCGGTGGAAAAAAGCGCAATTTGTTTGACACTTTTTCAATGAAAACGATGTTTTGTTATTAGTGTTATTGAAAAATCACCCACGTGTCTATTAATTTTTTCCTCGTCACGTTTCCGAAAATACTATCTATTTTCTGGTAAAGTGGAACATTTCAGCTTTTGCAGATTCATGTAGATTTGACACTGCGAAATTAACACGTTACATATGTGATGATTTGGAAGTTGAATATAAACTGCAAATTTCAAAAGTATGCATTAGCTAAGTCTGGTCTCTGGGCACCTTCTAAAAATTCTAAATTAAAAACTAATCAATAATTATCAATTACACATCTTATTGAATGATTGCTCATGAAAGTAAAATCACTCGAACCGTTTTCCTTTTGACGATTGAGGTCAATATCTAGTAATTGGTGTAGCAAAAACGAAACCGAACGAAATTTTTTCCCGATATATGGAATACGCATAGATGAGAAAATTGCATTTTGACGCTGAAGGAACTAGGCCACGGAGAAATTCTAAAGAAAGTAAATGAAATCTGCAATTTTACACACAAATGCTCGTTTGCACACGGTAACTGGCTCTTGATCTATGCAGCAACATGCACTTGCGTTTACTTTGTAGAAAATTTGCTTAATAGAAATATTAGTAAAACCGGTGGATCATGTCGAATATTTTTCATTGCATTAATTATCATGTTTCGTATAAAAAGTAACAAATTAAATAATTAAACTATCAACTTTACTCAATATTCGCTATTTTCTCGCCATGATCTTTTCGCTGTTTATGTAAATCAGTAAGAATGGGAAAAGGTGATTTTTTGCTAAATAGGCGCCTTAGCAAGACAATTTGAAAAATTACGCACGGCATCATAAATTACACCATTTTTGCTTTCATTCGTAATATTATTAAGTCTGTAAACATTTTGTAAGGAATTATGCTACTTGCATTCGTAAACAAGCTACATCTAACTAGGTTAAGGCTGTGGCATACTGGCTAGCAAGAAAAAATATAATTTATCACCGTGGTGTTTTAAATCAATGGTGTTAGTCTAATTTGTTATGACTCCGAGATAGACAAGTTGTTACAATTTCGCATTTTTTCGCCCTAATTGTCGGACAGATATAATAATATCTAGAAAATTAAATGCCATGGTCCAGTCCAATTGGAATCTGAAATAAGATGAACAGATTTATTTTCCAAATCAACCACAAAGCATTTAATTCAATACGCATGCAAATTTAGGTTACGTTGAAGTTATTTGGAAGTACATAAACAAATCAAAATGTTGGTACAAGTATTCCTATCAGTTAATAAAAGTTAAGTTACAACACATGCCAGACTCATAAAATTATTATGATACAGTGTTAAATAAGTTGTACAACAGTTATTTATTACCGGACAATTTAAGGATTTAGGCATGAAGCTAATTATTTGTAAACGGAAAATGAGTCAGATTTACAAAACGTGTCTAGCTCCCAAATATCTGAAAACATATCAATTTAACAAATCGTTTTACGAGGCTTTCTAAAATAAGCTCAATGCGTTTTCCCACATTAAAATTAGCATGGAAAATCAGTGTTACATAATTTGGTTATTTTGTTTATATCGATCGGGCGTCGGGAAGTGTTTAAAAAATATATGTGCAATTGGTTTATAATTTCAAACCTGATTTAAGTGTAAACATCAAAATATTCGCATTCAATACCATTTAATCCTCATTCAAAAATCTGCAATAATCTTACTTTACCCAAGTCAAATATGATTAATTACCTTGATATGCTTTTGTTTTACAATAATTAATTAAACAAAACAATACAACACGTGACTGTCCAAGGATTTTTAACATGAGCTCTCCGACATTTTGATCTATTCCTTGTTTTTCTTCGACACTTTTATTAAGTTTTATTGGGTTTTATAAATATATCATACAGACAGCGAAAAGTAAAAAACTTTCCTAAATTGTAAATAAATGTAAGGTATCTCGACTGTAAAGTGACTCTTGAACTAGAATCAGCCGGTGTTTGTTTTAAACAATAGAGTTGAAGTAGCAATTCTTCTAATTATATGAACCGAATTAAAAGTCTCGTTTAAAAACTACTTAAGTAATACATTCATATCTATGTGGTATTTGTTTAATATTATAGTGAAAATCGCGCATTAAGTATTTGATTTTTCTATATCGCTGTTTTAAAAGTGCTTGGAATTAGGTGTGAATTCAGGCAGATCCACTTTTGATCAATTCATTAATATTGAATTAACAATCTCGTATAGCCTAAAGATATTTTTGCTTTGCCGCTGGCATTTTTAGGATTCAATTAGCCATTAGAGTGTTTTAGAATTTTAATAAAATACCATTAAATAAATTCAAATAACATCCCGCCTTATCTTTAATGATATTCTTCAGACTAAACGCAATTTCCTGTGCGATGAAGGTCGTAGCTAATACGCAAGAACCGACCGTTTTGAAAATCTTGTAACTAGTATATTTAGGAAGTAATAGTTGTCGGTTTCTTAACATCTCTCATATTTTGATTTCAGGGCTGAATGTATTGAGTAAAATTTTATTTGTGTAATTTCAATCAGTCGCTAAGTAGCCGCGAGCATTATTAATATTCCATGTCAAATGTTCCTTATTTACATAATGAACTAGGCAATTTGGCCAAATATTTTTAAAGAATTTAAACTGAAGGTTGTGAGTTGTAGGTCTCAAGGAAGAAAAGAACGTGCCCCTTTTTACGAACCTCAAGTGCCCCTTGACACTTCCGGATAGTGAAATAAGCATATTATTAAAGACTTCCTTTCTTTTAAAAGTCGAGCCAAAGGAAGTCGGGCGTGTCTGAAAAATGTGGGAAAGTACGAAGACAATACAAAAACGCTTACGCTAAACTAAATAAATCTGATCGTTCTATTATTTTGTTGGATCGCGCCACTTGCGTCAGGAGGAAGCCAAAAACTTGCCATACCGATTAATAGATATTGCCCAACGAAAACAATCTTTGTCTAAATATTTAGAGTTGTTATGTGATCTTTTATCCACATTATTTTCAATAGAACACCAATGTGTAATTATAATCGCTGATACGTTAAATAAAATTTGTTTCAATCTGTTTAGGAACCATAAGCGATCTTTGGTGTCGAGGAAGTCATTATGTGAAGCCATATTTGAGTTTCCTTTGTTGTTGCTTTAAGCGGACCTACAACGCGAAATGGTTTACTGCTTTTGGCAGGATTATTGTTCGTTTAAAATATTTCGACATCCGCTTCTGTCTGTCCTGTCCCTGTCATATACCATAAGTTGATTTAATCGGAATTAATTAAGTCTGCAATTATTTTTACATATGCACATTCAAACTCTTTTACAAGGATTTCTCTTATTTCCTTAGAAATGTTTTTTTTTTATATTTGAAGTGGCATTTTTTTCGGTATTAATGAAAGTCGATGCAATAAGGACTACGTCGAAATCAACCGACAAAAAGTTGCTGGCACGAAAATATGTAAGGCCATAAAAACCGTAATTATGAGATTTAGATTTTTGAAGATGCAGAAAGAATATTTGCGAAGTAAATTGGTTTAGGGAACCCCTTTAAGAATCGACGAAAATCTTACGCTGAAGCAAAATTACTTAATGACGACAAGAAAGTTGAAGATTATTTTGGTATGACACAATATATAAGTAAAACAACATATAATTCGATTGTTCAGTATCGCTCCCAAAATTGACTTTTTGTAAACAACACGTTTGTTAATCGGACAAGTTTGCCACTCTGTCTTTTAAAAATTAAGTGTTTTGAAGATGTGTTGTGCAACCATCCTAAAATAAGGTTTTTGATCAATTGCTGAATTGTACTATAAAGTGACGCACCCTAATCTGAAACCCTAAAAGGGGTGCTCCCTTCCATTCGAATTTAACTTTAAATAAAAATTCTCATCACTAAATTTAATTGAAAATATTGAGATACCTCATTAAATGAAGCGACACAATAATATATTCTTTTATCTGTGTATATTTCATTGTGTTCCGCTTTTTATTGCTAAACTAATTTACTTTGTATTTCCTGTACTTGTACTTTGTACTAAATTTTATGCTATTTTTATTTTCTTGAAAATAAGTGTCGCAACGTAAACTCGCAGATTTCTCATGAGGAAAGAAACAATTTTTCCTCTTCCATTTTTCTCCCCTTGTTTTTGTTGTGAATGTACAGGGTGTCATATTTTAATTTTAGTCCAGTTTGTTTGTCAATATGTTAGAAACCGTTAGAACTAAAGGCATGAACTTTTATAGACGAATCACCTCTTTCAATAGCTACTTTTTCGATCCTTACTCGATTTTAAAATGTTTGTTTTTATTGATAAAAATACATTTTACTCGAAAACGGTTAACTTTAGTGTTGCCCAGTAAGTAAATCGAGAGAACTCATCTTGGATAAAATTAATTTTGCATTTGCCGTAGTTAAATCCGTGTTTGCCGTTAAAATTATAGCTTCTCCAGAGTTGTATAACTTAGGGGTGAAAACCCTTTCGATACCTTAAAATGTGTGGCACTTTCAATAAATTCCAGTAGCTCTCGAAAAAGTAGCTTTCATATTGGTAGTGTGTTTACAAAAACTCATTTCTGTAGTTCAAACGGTTTCTAACATATTGGTATAAATATAGGTATTTTATATTAAAAACGTCAACGTAAATAAAACCTGTTTTTTATGAAGGAACTGTTTACTGTATATATTGTTTGGGATAATATAATAAATCTATCTATTAAACGTTAAACTATTAAACCTAACAATTTTCAGTCACCCTTAATATATATTTTTGGAATTATTGAAAAGTATGTCGCATATTTGCCAACAAAATATTAATTTCCTGAAGGTAAACTAAGGAATCTAACTTAGGTGGCATTTAGTAGCCGAAGCTAGAATATCTGGGTAACATCTTAATTTACGGCGACCCATAAAGTTAACTTCCGACCCCCTATAATTTTTTTATGGACATTAAAATCCCATCAACGTCGCCCCAGAAAAGATGTATGCCTCACTACATAAAGACGCCTTTGTTTCCCTTAATTGGGGGTTTTAGTAAACTGTTTAAGATCTATCAAATTTACTCGAAATTTAATACGCAACTTCCTCGTTTATGGGTATCTGTTTATTTTTTTACTAATCAAAGGGATTCATTAGAAAAAACCCCAGACACAACCCAACCTGAAAAAATATTCATAGATCTCGCCTCAGATATGTGTGAGTGATAAAAAAATAAGACGGTTCGGCCCTTTAATGGGTTAAAAAGCTCTTTTGTAGGTCAACCTATCAAAACTATTTTTACCTGCCGCTGAAAAGGGTTGTTAACCATTTCCTCCTTTCGGAGGCTTTAAAGGTATTCTGATTATAATTTTTTAGGTGCGTGGGTTTGGGCATGATGGAATTATTTTTTTATCGCGTCTTTTGAGGTTTCTGGTACTTACTTGTTTAATTAGGGTAATGTTAAGTTTCGAGATCCAACCTAATTACCTATTTAGGTTTAAATGCATTGTTTCAAAAGTTCCCACATACCTGTGAAAACCGTATTGCACAGTTCGTCAAGTGTCGAAACGCTATGAAGGTAGTTCCATCCGTGATCTTTTGCGTGATTGCAGCCATTCTTTGAAAAACGACAGTATGGATTGAGGATATTCACTAATTTGCATTTGTACAATTTACGACATTGTTGTAATTAGCAGCGTTTTTTCTGTGTAAAGCGGAAAATTTTTCGCCCGGAATTTATTGACCTATTTCCTTTCCGTATTGAAGGCCGAGGAAAACCGGAAACTTGTCTAATTTCTGATGGTCAATAAAGATTTTCAGTTGATTATGGTTTCACTCAAGTGCCATTTCGATCTGTATTCAAATTTGATAAAGCAAACAAATTATTTTCCACGATTTGAATTGTTGAAAACCCACTTAAACGACTGTCCATTAAATACTTTGACACTAATTTAACTATTTTTTTGCCTAATGGAGTGACAACAACGTATATATGCATTGTTGCCAAGTAGGTCAAGGAAATTCAATATTTCCGGAGCTAAATAAATCTTTACATTTCATCATAATAATCTGACGTGCACCTACATTGTGAATAGCGTAAATTAAAAAATCGCGCACTGCGTTGCGTTGAATTAATGCTAGTCCCACTACGGTATTAGAAAACTCATAATTAGAAAATTTGAAGACGTAAAAAATATGTTTCTGTTTCACAAATTGTGTTGAAATCTGAGTTTGTTGAGGGGCGAAGTTTAATCGAAAATAGTTGCGTAAACTCCAAATCCACTCATCGTCCAGTTGGGATTCAGACCGCCAATAATTTAAATCAAATTGGGTCACACGATGCAAAATAAACGCATTTAAGCAAATTAAAATAAATAATCCACCGTCTTAAACTCATTCATTGCGAATGCGACCTAATTTTCTTGACAGTGCGAATTATTTTTGCACTGCCAGCATTTAATCGAAAATCTTATTTCAAAAGGACATATTTATCATAACGTTCTTAACTGTAACCTAAAAATGTTATATTTTTAGTTAGACTTTACTGATATTTATCCAGGTTGATTCAATGCGAAATTAACAGTTATTTTGCAATTTTCTGATTTGAGGACAATAAAGGAGGATGCAATATTATTCTGGAACACACCGACGAAAATAAACGTTTTAAGCGATTTTGTGTGTGTGTTTATGTGCGTGGTTAGTTTACTAACCTAACTAGTAATAAGTTTATTTTTGGAATTCACTGATCATGAAAGAACTGAACCTTTCGTCATCATCAGAGCCGCTAAAGGCTTCTGAAACATGTTGGTACCGGTTTCACAAACAGAACCCGTTTATTGACTGGTCATCAGCTTTGTTTAGCCTGAAAATAACACACCAGAAACCGGCACTTGATTCATTCGTGAAATAAAATTCAAGTTATTTTCGGCTAAGGGTGCCTGAAAAGAGCACATCTCGAAGTTTGAAACTTACTTATGTCAAATGCTGCAATAGTTTGTTTTTTTGATTTTTCACATTTTGAACAAATAATTGTATGAAAAGGGGTTAGTTTTACTCAATAACTGATTGTAAATTTTCTTCATTTGTACTCAATGAGGCAATTATTTAAACATGAATTTCTGGTATCAATTTAAATTAATTATTGAACTGTCGCCTTGGGTCAAACATGTAAAACCTACTTTCTTCAGCAAATCCGTGCCGTTGATTTTGAACCCATATTATTAACTATGTGATTTAATATTCGTTAATTGCTTCCACACTATTCAAATTTGAAATAATGTGTTGCAACGTGGTTAAGATTTACTTATAAATCTTACGAGTGTTAATTGTGAGGAAATATGACCAAGTAATTAAATCGACAAACCATCAATTAGTTACTTATATGCGATTTTATCTTGATTTTAAAATTGAAACCCCACGGTTTTTTTTCATGTTATTGCAGAATATCAAAAAGCAGACCGCAAACATGTGATGATGGTCTGTCTGATTTGAATACTGATAAAATGCATACGCGCTTTAATCATACCTACATACCCTGTGACTTTGTGTTACTTAATTGACCAATGATGTTCAACAGATGGAGATCAGTCATATAAGAAAATTTAATTATTAATTTGTTTCAAATATGAATATTTTCTGTCGTTTTTGTCCATGCAAAGGTAATTTACTTCTAGTTTCTATGTAACTACATTGTATCGACGAGAACATTTTCACATTCATGCCCTAACTTAACGATGAACGTGGCGCATAATATTTATAAAGTCCCAAATATATATTTTTCAAATTTGTTAAATGCATTGTTTAGTGTTCAATTCAATCTGCTAGGTCTATAATTAATTCTCGTTGGCAAATATAGTGAGTCTACAACAAATTCAGTTACGTAACACACATAACCGAGCCGTATATTTGTTTTCAGCTCTGCGGCCTTAACCCAGATCGGAACCGGCAACCTGAAGTAGGACTCACTTTCGCAATTCCGACGGCAGTCTGTGAAATATCAACTTCCTTTTAAAGGAAATGATTTGTTATTTAAACGCAAAACGCATAGTTTTGCGATGACAATAATCGTTTGGAAATGTCGATCATTAGAGGAGGATTCCTTACATTCTAGATTTATCTCCTCTGTTGATCATATGAAAAATCCCAGACATGAAAAAAATATTAATCTCACAAAAACTTGTTTGATTCGTAGATATCTTCATATCAATTGAGCTCTACAAAAACTTTCAGAACAAATTCAAGATTGAAGATACAATACAAGTCTAATTGGATTCAATTTTTGATGAGGATAAAGATTAGCATCATTTGCATGCTGCTCTACACACTTCACTTTCGTTTTCGCCGAGTTCACGCCCAATATTGAAATGAACAATGCCATAACATGTAAAGGATTTTCAAACCCAATGCCCCCCAAAAAAACCTATTCATCCTGACAGAAAAAAAACTTTCACTGGCTTCGTTTTGCAAATGCAGCTTGTATTTAAATTTCGACACATTGTATTGTTTACAGAAGATTTTGCAATTTCAAATCGAGAACAATAACTTTTTGGCCGGAGCCATACGTGTCCGTGTGGGCAGTGTCTCAAAAACGATTCAACAAATAATGGATGTTTTGAAATCCGATAAAGCCAATCCAAAAATTATAATGCCCCGATAGTTTTAATTGTAACTAATGCTTTTTTAGAAAGCCAATTTAATGCTACTTCAATGGGCCGACATTTACCAAAACAAGTTACTTACTATTGATTTATTTATTTTTCTGGTTGCGTTACTTTCGTTGCTAGATTTCACTTGAGAAGTAGGTGGATATCCTGTTTTAAACCTAATAATTAAAAACGAATAAAAATGTGTAAACGTTGGCAAGCAATGCAGGAAATCCGCGGTGTACGCAAGCTTCCTTTCTTTTGAAGAAATTCCGAAAAATTGTGCGAAGCATTTTAGTCATGCACAACCGAAGAGTTGAACGAATGACGCATGAAAATCAATGCAAGCAAAAACATCGATTATCATTCCAATTACCATTTGTAAAGAATGAAAAAAGTTTTACTTTCGACGGCATTAGTTTATTAATGTTATTGCTAATTATCCCATCTTACTGTTGCACATTCAAATTCATGTTTTGATGAGGCAAAACTTTTTTTTATGGTAGAACAACCAGTCATCAAAGTAAAATTCAGATAAATCGCGTATTTGGTTGGGGTTGAGCTCATTTATAAACCATGAGCAGATAGATTCAGTTTGCTATTAAAGTATTCTATAAGAAAATTACTTGAAAATCATCAACACGCATTTTTGTGATCACTTGGGGCTGTCGGTTTTTCTTAATTTGATTTTTCATATTAAAATTTTGAAGAAAATGTACATATAGTACTGAAGAAAATGTACAAATAGGCGATATGGAATTTGAAAATCAAATTTCCTTCGTTAGAAGACTGACTTGAAACATTTTATTGGCTGCAAAACTAAACGATTTATTTGAGTTTTATGCCTACTGATCGATTAATATATATTACGGTGTGCAAACAATTTTAGTTTTTTAAACAGCTACCTCGAGTTGACATCTGGGTATACGCGGTTTGGTCTTTTGGGTTACTCGAACTGTTTTTACGGATTTTGTTAATATCTCTGTTATTTTCGTTTCAAAATTGGCAGTTTTCCTGGTGAATCGTCAAAAGCGCACAACTATTTTTCCGTAATTGAGAGGTCATCTGGGTCTTACAAAATTAACAACTAAGTACCTACTCATCTATACTTTTCAAAAAAAAATTAAAACAGCAATTTTTGTCCTAATTTCGGTCATATGGTAACGATATTCATACCCTTTTGTCATCTAACGCGCCTAAAAAATATTGGTGCAAAATTGCAAAAAATGCAGTGATACAGGATTTGAACCGTAGCAATATTTTATTATTTGGTGATTTGTTAATATGAAGTGAAAAAATAAGAGATTAAAATTAACGTTGTGTGAGCATATCGTGTGATCTATTGCTTATATTATTCAAATAACATTGTTGGGCAACAGAATATAACAAATAATGGTGTCGCAAGGATTGAAAACCGTTAGTTAATCGAGATTTTGGTCTTATCAAGTTTAACATCATGTCAGGAAATTTTCCGCTCTAGAACTATATAAACCTTAATTTTGAGTTATTTTGAGACAAGTTGAAACCTTGTCTATGTATTTTGTTTCATTTCAAAATTGTTCGTATCTTCGAGAAGAAATATTTTGATTTTAAATTATAATAAGTTAAAACATATGAATTTATTGTAATTTCCAAAGAACAAATCAACAAATGCCTTGCTTAAAAACCCTTGCCGAAAACTAATCTTTTTATCAGTTAATCGCTTGGCTAATTTATTCTTATATTATTTTAATGTTGCCGTTGTGTTTCTTCCAACTTGTTTTGTTAACGAAGGTTAATTTCCAATCTGCAAGTACAGATTCGTGAAAAGCACCCATAGCGAAATACGAAATGGTTATGATGTCTGCACGCGAAAATGTTTTGGCTTCAATATGCTAAAACGTTTCATGTCGTCTAACAACGTCATTTTTTAGCTCCAGACCGATCCCGAATAGACGTGGAAAGACTGCAAAACAACCGAAAATTGCGACTGTGACCTAAAAGGTCACAGACTGGTCTAGTCGAATCGATTTTCCACTAAAACCCCGCACAATGGAAAAAGAGAAAGTAATCGACGAAAACACGACAGAGGCGGAAATGTTTTAAAATGTAATCAAATGTTTGGATAAGAATGAAGTAATCACTTTTTAGGAAAATGAAGTCGATTAATCTGAACGTCATTTTCATAGAAACAAAATATTTTTGCTATACGTTGACTATACGATTGATGCGAACTTTGAACTTTATAGAAGATAAATAAAGATTTATGATATACGCAAACTATGATAAAGACAAAGTACGCGTGTCTTCAATTATCCAATTCCGATTCATGTACATATATGCCAATATTTGGGTCATCAACCTGACAGTAGTAAATATTTTTCCGTCTTAAAATAGTTTAAATCCTTTTCATCTGATGATTTCAAATTTTGATTGCTTGTATGTTATTTTTCCTCAATTGCATACTTATTTGATGAACAAGGAATCGAACAATTTTTTAATCATTTTCTTCTAAAGAGCTATTTTGAGTCTTTTGGGAAACTGGTTTGGTAACATGATAGATTTGGAGTCGCTATTTTATGTGAATGCTTCATTCGTTCATAAATTAACAAATTTCATGAGAGCAGTGAAATCATAAAAAATACAGTGAACCTTTAGTTTCTACTCAAATCTAGAGATTTTGTTCAAAAATATAAATATTTGTAGTACCTACTTTAAAAAAAGTCTCCAATTCTTTTAATATTCGTATTTTTATTTTCAATATATTTTGTTAATATTGCCCTAAACGTAGGAAGCTGTGACTCTTGTAAATATTTCGTGAAAGCCATTGTATAGATGAAACGCAAATATCCACGTTAATTGGTCTACCAAAATAAATTAGCCGTTCCAATCCTGTTTACAATTTGCGAATTATCTGTTACACAACCGGCTTCTTAAATCTCTCCTCAGCTCGCTCGTAATCGGTCTCCTCCTAGAAAATAAAGCATTGTTCAAAAGCCACATCAAAAGTAAGCCAGACCTATTATGTCTTCAACGCGAATTGAGGTCAATTGCGAATATACCAACATAATGGCGCGTTTGCAATTTTTTTGTACACGAATTTTAGAGGTAAATTATTCGAGGTACGAGGGTCCCACACCAATAAACCTCTGTAGGAATTACGTTGCCTTAGAGTGTTAGCTGTAAAAACCTACTTAGGGAGTTTTATTGGTAGTAACTTTTTAAAATTTGCAAAAGTTAACAATTAACATAGAGCCAGGACAGGAACGACATTGCGAAACAAACATTCAGCTACAATAAAACATTAAGTCTGTGATTTTTTTGGCATGACCCCTGTATGTGTGTGCTGTTAAATCATTTTTTGAAGAGTGAAAGTGGAATTTTTTGTTTCGCTTATTTGGTCAAGGTTGGTAGGATTACCTCTTGCGCGCATTCTGTCTACTGTACAGGGCGGATCAGATACATTGGCGCAGTGTTTTCGTACATATTTAGTAAAAATTGTATTTTGTTGCAGTTGATAAGGAGCAAAACAACTACCTCCACCAACTACTATCAAGACAGAGAAGTGATATACAACATCCGTCCCTATGCGACTATGCAAGAAGAAAAGCCGTTTACCCAACCACAACAGGTGAGTACTTTTAAACTAGTTATCTTGGCAGTATGTTTTGTCACAGTTTCACTATGCAGATTTGTCACATGTTCGACCGTTACAGACGTTAATTTTTTAGGTAAAAAACTGAAAACCCCCTTAAACATATCCTTGGCCCGACCCCAAGGTGTCAGATTACACCCTTTCCTTTCCCAAATTGCTACCAACTGACCACTACATCGAAATGACCATTCGGCTGTGACAAAAAGCGAATTGAGAGAAACAAGTTCCTCCGCGCACTCCGGATTTAAACCCTCTGGAATTTTAAAAATATCCATGCTATCCGCTTTCCCACACTTTTTTCATTCGGTATCTATTTAAGGGGTTCTACGAATTCTTTTGAAAACCAGATGGACGGATTTTTGAACTGTCCACTGTCCGGCAATCTAGTTTTGTAAAAAAAATAGGCAACGGTGGTTGCTAATACCACTCGAAACACGTTCCGGAGTTGTAATTTTTATCGTACAAAATGGCTTTTGTTTGCATTAGGGCGAACACAAAACGGCACAATAAAAAAATATATTCTCAACTTGAAACTTATAGTGACCGATTTTGTATTGTAATTTAGGATTTAGTGGGCAGTAACGGTTAGAAGGCATAACTTTTTAATCATCAATATTGCTTCTTTATATCAATAAATAAGTACAATAAATTATTGTTTGTTGTGAAATAATTTTAGCACTTAAAACACGGGGCTTATCAGACAGCATACGCACTATTGCTAATTTCTTTATTTTGCAGATGTGGTGTCGCGTTAATTCTAGGGCTTGTACGTCGATAAAAATGATAACAAGGAGAAAAACAACATAACAATGAGTTTTCGAGTTATTGACCAGCTCTGGTTTTATGTGTTTTCAGCAAAAATTTACAACTGGGCAAACATTTTCAGTTTGTAATATTTCTAGTTCTTATGGGTAATAAATAAATCGAATCTTAACGTGGTGGACTAGTTTAAATTATTTTTAAATAAACACAAATGCAAACTATCACCGGTGCAAACAAGTAGCCCACACCGATATTTTGACTTTTAACTCCGCACATTTTCGGAATTGGTGAGGTATTGACTTGAGCAAAAATGTACAGGATGTTCTATTGGAAAAATCGTAACTTTTCAGCATAACGGAAAACTCAGTTGCACAAAATTGATTTGTTTTGGATTTCCGTTTCAGAAATCGGAATAAATCCGTATGTAGGTACATACATATAGAATTTCAAACGACTTTTATTGTAAAGAAACATGAACCTTGGGTCTGTATCAATCATCCAAAAGAAATTTAAGTTCTTATTGCAATATGGTCATATGGTCCGGGTGTGCACATGTATTTGCACATGCTAAAAACCAAATCTGAATTCTGCACAAACAGTTTCCCTTTGAATAATACACCCCCATGCCGCCGATGCAACACCGGCAACCCTTTTGCACAATTCCACATAATAATACGATATTTGGTAACCAAAATCGACAGCTGGGTTCAGCAACACGTGTTTGAACTTTTCGCAATCTGTTTTCCCAAAAACAGCTAACTCTTTTAATGCCATTGGGCAACGAACAATAATGCACGATATTTGCTCAGCAGGCCTTTGAGAGTTGTGAGTCAGAGGTGATATTTTATGCGTGAAACTCCATTACGTTGTTAAGTGATACTAAGTGATCAATTCGAAGAAGAAGTCGAAACAGCATGGGCGATGACCACAAATCTAAATTTGCAATGGGAAATAAATATCAATAGAATAACAGCCGAAGAAGAATGAAAGCAAAAAAATCGCATTTTTCTACTCCAGCAATCCTACGATGTTCGTGGAACTTGAAGCAAATGCGATAGAAAACTCTGTTGATCACTTGCTTGAAGTGATCAAATGTACTGTACCCTAGAGAGTTGATTTGCATTCGACTTGGATATGATGAATAATTGAAACTCGTCGGCTTGTGTTATGTGTATGGGCCTATGCAAAAGTATGTTTTGCAACCTTATAGGGGTGTAAATAGTAAGAAAATAGCCAGCTGCTTACACTGACAAAGGACTAGCCCTTTTACGTAATAAAAGGGTTTGGAAACGGTCCGATATGTTGAGTGAAGGGGCATATTCTTTTCGGAGGATTTGTAGATGGACAATAATATTTGCATGGTCACCCAAGGGCTATCAATTTTTGTTTGGAATTATGAAGGAACGTTTTCCGTTTATCGGTGGTGATCAAAAACGTTTTCAGGCAGGAGGCCGGATTCAAGCTTATTTCATAACAATGACTGGAAAATCCGTTGAAAAGTCACTAGTTTTAGAAGTCAATTAAATTTTATCAATTAATCAAAGTACTAGATTACATTTCTTTACAATTTCTTGTTGAACATTTGAACGTCAAGTAAGTAGTGATAAAGAGTTTGGAATTTAACTCACTTTAAAACAATTGAGTTCGCAATTTCTTGTATTGGAAATTTCAATTTTATTTATTTCCAATTTCAAAATGTATAGGAGCTTTACTCTCTGAAATATTCTGGAAAATCTGTAAACAATTTTTTTGACCCTAAGCAATATGGAAAAAACTTTTATGCGGCCCCGCGCTGGTATGTTTTAAAACAGATTTACTTGACTGAAAAATATCAATCATAACCAAATCATTGTTTTAATAAAATAGCGAGTTTCTGAAATTGATTAAAATAATTATTTTCAAGTGCAGCAGAACATTGACCTTGCATTTGTATAATTTTGAAATTTCTTTTATTTTCTTTTCATCCTGCTTAACATTACATTGTTCGCTTTTATCCTGCAGGCGCTGTATGATAGGAAAATGAAATGTTTCTTATGGCCTTCTTGGTGACAAGGATCTCATGATTTTTCTACAATCTTCACAGATGAAGATTTTTATTCATTCGCTTTTAACGGCTCATTAGTTCCTCAAAGGAAGAAAATATTTGGTCAACACAGGCTGCATTGAGGCGGATGCTTTCATGCTCCCAATTTTAACGCATTTTGCTAAACTTTCCTAACAGGGTTTATAAAATAAGTCCGATAAAATCGAAGCTTTCGCTTTCGTGCTGGCATCCTCAGAGGTGTTTCGCTCAACTCGAAAAATGTATTCCAGTTTTCCACGATGCATCAAAGCCCGAAAACCTGACTAGTCTAGCAATATTGTCCAGAAACGTTTTCTTTGTAAATCATTAAAAAAAAATCCGGCCGATTGCAAAATCCTCGAAACAAGCATTGAAAAAATATATATTCTTAAAAGTACTTTCACTCTTTGTGACTATGTCTGGCCATCAGAAAAAAAGGTCTTCGGAATCCATTACATACTGTTTGACATGCTTGTGGTCCATTTGCCCTCACTTCCATTCTAATCATGCGGTAAATCTTTTTTGTCGGCTTCTGTTTGGTATTATTCTGATGACATTGTAAACACGCAAAATGCTACCTGAAGAAAGGAATGGTATTTGAGACGGCACGCACAACTAACCCAAACACTCAATGTTAACAGAGAACACCAGATGAGAATTCTTCGTTCTAAAGTAGGACGGCAGCATCGGCCTAGGTACAAGATTGTTTCTAACTACTTCCGTACTCAAAGGATTTAGGGCCTAAGAAGCTTTTCACAACTAGCCGAAGGGTATACATTTCACACCTTTTTTCATTCGTCGGATAATGGAAGTGTTTTGTTGCATCTAAGGAGATAATGATCCAAAGGGCCGACGACAACAATGGATTTATGACAATGTTTTGTTCAGCATTTTTTTTCTAGTGTAACTTTGACCAGGATTACATGGGGCGATTTCACATCCAATCACTATTAAAGCCTAGATATTCCATGAATAAATTTCTATGTCTGTAGGTAAGAATTAGAAGAGCATTAATTCATTGAATCCTTTGTTAAACAAGAACGCTTCAACAATTTGTTGCTTTTGCGTCATTTTAAACATGCTTGCTTCTGTTCCAGTCGTTGTTTCATTTCGTTTCGTTGTTTTCTTGTCTATGATTATACATAACTACATTTTTTTCTTTGTTTCGGCAAAAAAAATTAACTGACGACCTGTAGTTTAGCCTAAGAGCAAAGCAATTCTACTCGTCAGGTTAGAAATATTTTTAAATGTTTAAAGTATTCACAAACTCCCTGCTGTTAACGGCTAGAGCATATTTACTAAAAGTTACTGCTAAGTGTATTTTTAGTTTCAAAAATCATTAATGTAACTGAATAAACGAACGAACAGAAAATGGGAAATAGATTCGCAGAACCAACATGGCCGATTTTTCTTGCTCACTTGTTAAGGAAAAACCGAAAGATTTTGAGATACATTAGTGGTAATTCTGTGAACTGAAGATGGCACACAAAAAGAGCCTCCTCCAGCCCTTTTGCTATTTAATACTTGACTAGTAATCGAAATATATATTTCTAAGAGTTTAGCATTTATTTTATGCAGAAGATACTGAGATTGCATGATGGTCGGTTATGTACCACAGTTGGACTAATAAAGAAATAGTTGTAGGGCTACAACAGGATATGTTTTTAAAATTTGTAATAACTGTACAAAATTCATTTCCATCCTCTAGGTGATAGTTCTTGATTACTTTTTGATAAATAATTCGTTCTTATTGCGAAATAGGAGCACTATTTATCAATCTGTAATAAAAGACGTGAGGAAATTCTGTCTTTTTTAAAGACAAAAATTTTTATGTCGAAATACCCAACAAGAAGTTTGTAAAAAAATGTACAAAATTCAGTTCAGAAATTTTCTAGCAGTTTCAGCTACTGAAGCTACAACTTCCATCAACAAAGCCTGTTTCTCCTTCAGCATTTCAGCTGCTCTATTAAAATATAAAGTTTCGTTTCAAGGAAGGAATTTTATCGTATTTTTGAAGACAAAGAAACGCAACAAATCAGAAAGAAATCTCGAGCTAACGACGATACGTCATTAGTTCCGCTATACGACTTCCCTGACCCCTTTCTCTCACGCACCAACCGTAAACAAACCCAACGCACCCTTTTATCAATTTTTTCCTTCCTTAAAACCTGTCCAAAAGGAAGATTCTCTTCTTTGCGCCCTTATGTCCGGTTTAAAATGCCTATACGAGGGTCAAGTTGACCTGTATGCCCTTAAAACCATTAATCATACCTTTATGCCTTTTTTATATTTTTTATTCGGACAGGGGTCATCTTCTGGGCCATCACCAAAGTTGACCAGCACGTTAGTTGCTGTTTGATCGTTAAACCCTCCGGACACCTCCAAATCACGCGGCATTCTTTTGCTTTATTTGAGAGGGTACTTGATTTAAGGGTTGAAGATTTGGTTGGACGAATGTATGGAACGTTTGGCGATTATGTCGTTATATTGGCTGACCGTTGGAGACTTGCTGGCGATTTAGTTGCTAAAATATACAGGGCCAGTTAAAACGGATTAAACAATTCAGTCGGTGTTGTGCGATTGGCTAGATCAATCTTCAATAATACACAAACATTTTTGGTGTTTTGAGTGGCAATTTAATTGGCCATTTTTCGGTATGCAACTAAAGACTATTTTTCTCGGGAAAACTCATCATATGAAGTCATATGAAGAAATGTTGGATTTTGTTTGACGATCCCCTGTATTATCGATCCTTAATTCACTTGCCAGGTATTTCAGTATGTAGTGAGAACCAACGACCAAAAGGTTTTGTTTCGCAATTTGCATAAGACATTCATCGCCGGGGGATTGTTTTGATTTATTATTTCGTCGCTAAAAAGGGGATGAGGTCGGTATGTTCATAGGCGCCTGTTCTGCATGCTAATGGGACCAGTTTAATGGATTAGGTTATCTTACTTTTAACGGATTTTATTGACTTTGCTTAATCCTCAACCGCAGAATGGGTTCAAGTTTTGAACAGCACATTTTTACAGCATTTGTGTTTGGATTTATTTAATTTAATTTCTCTGGGACTTTTATCAATTGAAAGGAACGTAACAATGTGAACTGAGAAAAATTTGATCAAATAATGTTCTCTTAAATTTTAGGATTTCTTTTTTAAAATTACTTTTCGTTGCCCAATCATCGTTCCAGCAAATTTGTTATTGCCATTTGTCGTAAACAAAATTAACTTTGCAGATTTCAATATGCTTGCATAGTGCACGAGATTAGAATTTCGGCTGCTGAGAAATCGTGTTGCAACCATTTCACTTTATTGTAAGAGATATTTTGTTATCACAAATGCTTTCAATTCCGAGCAAAGTTATCACTTTCGCTATCGAAAATTGTGCCCCTTTAGCCAACAGGGACATCCGCCAAGGAGATAATTTTTTTTAATGTGAGCTTTGGAATTAACGTTGGACTTTTCACTTGAAATGCTCTCATAGCGGAATGAGCTTGGTTATTTTGGAAATGTTTAGCTCGGCGGAGTTAAAACACGTAGGTACGACTGTAAATCAACTTTCGAAATGGCCTTTCTATTTAAAAATCTAAAAAGGCTGCTGGCATCGAGCAGATTTGCTGTCGTATTATTTGCAGTTGTTTCCTGGCTTTATAATTTATGATGCATTTATTTAATTCTGCCGACAGAAGTATCGATATCAGCATTTTTCATGCTTTTTTCACAGGTTTCATTCTGGCCACATTCCGGTGTTCTAATTCTCCTATTATTTTCACACATTTGTACTTGATTAATTTTTTTCTATTTTCAATTTGTTTCAGTTACAACGCTGTTGCATTTTTAGTATATCGAGTTGACGCGCCGAAAATCAAACGCAGCTTTAAGCTTTTTGAAAAATTACAAGTAATTTTTGGGATAAGAAGTTGCTTTATACCGCTGCTTTGACTTTGCCATTTTTTAAGCCCTTTTAACCAATTTATATTCACTTAAATATGCAATAAATTGACATGCATAACAGAGATGTAATTTTTCTATGTAATTCTTCAAAATGAAAATAACCGCAACCATTTTTTCCATGAACTAGAATTTGAAAATATTATAGGATAAATTACGTTCGGAATTTCGAGTGTGGACAGTCTCTTGTGTGTTTTTTATTTATTTTTTTCGTTAAAGGTTCGCTGCCGCCCAGTCCAGCCGATTCAGGCGTTTCGGACGTGGACAGTTCATCGTCAGGACATACGTCAACTGATGAGTTGAAAGCTCGCCTGCAACCGTCAATACATTCGCCCGTTGGAGGCTTGTTTTCCAGACATCCTGCTTTGACTTGGAATGCGCCACTCCATCAACATAACCAGAGGCAGAGTCATCTTGGGCAGCAATTTTACCAACCGTTTACAACAAGTAAGTCGTACATTTATGGATTTTTTCGTCATTTAATGGGAGGTGTAAAAGTAGCGTTTGGGGCGTTTTCAAGTTGTGAGTTTTCGAAAGCTCGCACATAATATTAAGGCCAAACCATGAAGTGCCAAAGGCAAATTCCCGAATACCAAAAATGATTTATGATTAGTTTCAACTATGACTACATTTTAAACATTTTCATATCCCCATTACAATATGACAATTTATTTACTTTGGAAAAGCGGAAATATTTCAGGGCCTATTTGCGTTTTCCAAATGCCCTTTTTAAGCCTCACTAATATTGAAACTTGCACTTAAACTATAATTTTGAGGGAAAACAAGGTTTTCTGCATGAAACGTTTTATATCTATATACATTCAAAAATCAAAAATTTGAATCGAATTGTTCGAACATTTTCGTGTGGTGAAAACTAGCTGGCATCTCACGTACAGTTTAAACACATAGTCCGTGCGAATCAATTTATCCTTTTACTAATTCAGGGCATTCTTTCATGCGGAATACGTTCTCAACAACTCAACAAACATATTCTCAAGGAGTGAAAGATTTACTCACTGAAGGATCAGAACGAAATTTCCAAACCAGTTAAAAGCGTTTTTATGGTTTTAGAGCTATTAGCTTTAAACTACTATTTCCAAAACATGCTCAAATATTAGAAATTAAAGATGCAAAAAACAAATTGCATTGAACGCCATTCACAGCAAATTTAATCGGGAGAGTTTAATTTAAAATTTGCGGCAATAACATTACTTACGCTTTACCATATTGTTGCACAAAAAAATCGTTTCAGATTAATTCGAATAGGTGCAGCACATAAGTAAACACTACTTCCACTCGGTCATTTTTTTTTGCTGAAACCTAATTTTCTTAGCGGGTTTATCGAACCAACAAAGGTTGCAGTTTCCCAAGGCTGGAACCTGCGAAGCACAAAAAACCGCTATTAAAACCCAGATGTACTTGAACTATTGACCATCTAATGAAATGATGGTTCAGTAGGCCCAACAGTAACTAATGAACCTCAACCAATACTTGCAGTGTTGTTCTTAGTAAGGACGTCACACTACACCTAGTAACAGTTGAATGGGTATTTATATCGACGAAACTCCCTTAATTATGCATAAGAAAACAGGCTGGATGTGACATAATTCATATCATCCTCTATATGCCTTTGAAATAACTTTTTTAGCAAATAAACTGCGTTGATAAGGAAACACATTTGTGCAGGCTTTTCGAGACGTGAGACGGTATTATAGAAGAATTAGTATAAATAAACAATTGTAGGTGCATTGGCTTTGTTGCCAAGAGAACAGCCGTATCTCGGTAATGTTTTCCGGTAAATAATTGGAGTATTAATATTGGCGGGTTTATCTACACCAAATATAAATAATGCAAATATAACTAACCGAACTCATTAACGGGTTTGTTATTTGTAATCATTCTGTTACAATATTTTCGAAATGTTGGAAAAAATACATCAATCATTTCGGCGCGGTTATAAAGTTAAAGGTTGAAACTGACTGTAATTAATTAAAGTGACCATCAGCAAATTATGTTTGGTTACATTGGATGTTCTTTCCTTTGCGAATATAAGCCATAATTGTTGGTTAGTAACTACACCACTTAACCGTCATTGTTTGCCAATGCTTTTTAGATTAACTTTATTTTCGAAAAATTTTGCTGACTATATCTCAGTTTAAGTTAAGTTAAATGCCTTGTGTTTGTATTGAACTTCCAGAGTTCCAAAGTCTTTAAATATAATTGTTATACAAAGTCATGAAAACGTCGTTATGTAACAATACTTGATATAATTGTGCTTAGAGGAAGAGAAAAACTGCCTGAATTTGCCTGTATATACGAGTATATACTAATCTATGCTAGGCTTTTTTAGGATACTCCGTATGAATGTATATTAGGTATATTGGAATAAAACAAGTATTTATGTGACTATCGATTTAAGATCTCGATAGTTCAAAACTTGTCCACTTCGTGAAGTAAAATACTTTGGCAAGTGCCGAAATCAAATCCCATGCATAACGCATTAAAAGAAAAAATGTATTTTTTAACCGCTATTCTGTGAAGACAAAAATAGATTTTTTTTAACTTGGCAACATGAAAGTACCCACATTTTATGACCAGCAAGCGAAATTTTATAAATATAACTACTGCATTGGTTTCTCTTCAAAAATTTGAATGAGTTTATTTTGAGAAAAAATATAGCATATCCGTTTTTATAAAACTGAACTTTGCAAATCAACAAATTTCGGAAATTTTCTTTATCATTAAAGTAAAATTAGTTATTGGACCATTGAAATTTCAGGATGAGAAATATAAAGCTTTAATTCACGAAAATATATCATTTATTTAAAATAATACGTTTCTTGGATATTTGAGAAGCCGTACTTATGTTACTATAATAGTAAAATTTAACTTTATCCATTATATACGGCTTTACTTACTGGACCTCCTAAGGCATCATAAAAATCTAGCTGTTTGGAAAGGCTCAAATAAAATAACTGTTAAGCATTACAACGCAACTTAATGCTCAATTCAAACCATTATGTATTAAGAGAAACGAAATCTGCCAAAATCTAAGCGTCATTATTTTCTGTCCTCAATAGTTATTAAGCGTTTCGAACACTTCTCGAATCAAAATCCATCAAATTTCCAATCAACAAAATCCACCGAAATCTTTTGAGAAATTTGGCTTCGGACTATTCAAATTAAATTAATTGTCACTTATTTATCTGTTCTACATATCGTATATATCTTTTATACATGGTCAGTTGCGATTAGAGCAAGATTTATTTTTATTATCGTTAACACCCAGTAGGTATACTCATACCCGCATGAGTTTATTTTTTTCGATTATTAAAAAGCCACAAAATTATTTAAATCATTCTACAGAACATCGGTTGAATGCTCAATCGGTTTTAATAAGATCTCAAAACGTGCATGGAATTTGCAACCCACTCATTTGAAATAAATGTCGGATTATTTTGCAAATTAAAATCTATTTTTAAATTCGAATTTTTATTTATTATTCATAATAATGGCAACTGAATTGTGTTCTACATTAGATATCCATTTATTATTTATGAAAAAGATTATTTTTTACTTTATATTATTTCGAAGGCATTGTTGCAGATTCGGCTTAAATCATGAAAACTGACTGTAATATTGATAAATTGGTTAAATGTGTCATCTAAACAATGACCACTAATAAATGTATATTAATTCTTAGACTTAAATCATTAAAGTACGACTGGAATATTTGAGTTTAAAACAATTTTGGACTCGGATTTGTGGATTTAGAACAAACATTTTTCCAAGACTATAACTGTTAACCGCATACTAATTTTCCAACACTTTGGCAATAGCAAATATAATTTTTTAATTTAGAAACTAATTTAATTTTTTTAATTTAATGTTGCATGATGTTTATAACCGATTGAAAATAAACTTGTCTCTTCTGCATTAAATACATATTAGTTGTATTTAGTACAAAGTCTCAATAAATAAGCTTTCCATTTGGTTAGAACTAATTGAACGAACACATGGGTCTTAAATAGTGCGGAAACGGGACGTAATACAACCTACAGCGTTTTATTGGGATAGATTATAATCCCAGAATTTTACTTTGGGATTAGCAAAAAATAGAAAATATTTAGTGGAAGGTTTTCAAACAATTCTCCTTTCTTCAATGTAATTGATCTACAAAAACCTGTTTCTTAATAACGACGTGCGGTAGTTCATTTGGTCGACTGCGTTTTATTTACGAGGGGACAATTGTATGTGACCGATTGATGAGTGATGATAATCGTGAGCGCGATGAGAAGCTGATTTGTAATAATTGAAACTGAATTTGGCAAAATTAAACATCAGTTAAATTAACCAAAAAGCAAATCCGCGTAATTTATTCTCAATGCTCTTAATTTTTTTTGTAATTATATCCGACTTTGTGGTTTGCCAAAATTAGATTTTGTCTACTGGCACATTGTAAATAAAACATGAGTACATTTTGAAACAATCAGTCGAAATCCGAGCTAATCGAACTTATTTTCCGTGTATAAATACACAAAGCTTGGATTTACATGAAACACATATTTGTCGCTTGTGGAAATTGATTTTTAAGTGGTTTTTTGACGATGAATACTTATGTATCGATCCGAGAGTAAAAACCTGAGGTCAAGGATGTGAAATTGATTACGATATACAGGTATCATATTCCGTGGTTGTTTCAAAATATTATTTATTTATGAAAATTTGAGTTCGATTGGTAAGTAAGTGATGCATATTGGTAAGTAGCTATGTTTAAGCAGATCTGTAACAGTGGGCGATGATCTATTTATGCGTCAAAGTGAAAATTAATTATATATCATTATTTGCTCTACGTGAAACAGAAGTTTGTCCTGACCTTCCTCAATAACACAAAAATAGGGGGGTTCAAGGATACCCGATACAATGGACACGATTTAGAATAAGTTCACCGACATGGTTATAAGGAAGCTTTTTTAAATGAGTCAATAAATTCCAAAATAGATTTGACCCCTAGACGATTTGTCCCGGCATGAACGCGACCATTTCAAACTTGTTTGTTCTGTTTCTTCCTATTACGAGACCGTATCGAATAAATAGCATCAAAAAATTGCAAATATCTGCCAGACTATTGAGGCAGGTCATCGCTAAAAATTCGCGATCTAGCGGTGATTTGAAGGACAAGATAAAAAAAATTGAGAGTTTTTGCATCATAACGCAATACTCTGGTTATAAGAGCTATTCTTCTAGAAGGCAGAGAATAGAATCAGTTTTCAAGCAAGGCGGTTTGAACGTTTCCAAAGCACGTTAATCCTTTTGGGAGCATGTAGGTTATCACCGACGGTTACGCAAATTTCCATCTTCCAAGCAATCCTCTTGCTAAAACACGGTGCCGATATGTATATTCCTTCGATTATCAATCGTTCTTAATTTGCAAACACCCAAGTGATAACTTGCGTGTATTTCTGCATATAAAATTTTAAAAATAAGCAATTCACCAGATAAACCCTGTGTTTGCGTTAGATTTTAGTACATGTTTGTGCAAGCAGAACAGCCACTGATTGTGCTTAACTGCATCACAAAAAAATCACTGTGGTTCCACGTGCAAACTCAACCGTATTATTTTTTCTGTGCTGGTTATTTTTCTATTTGAAATTATGCCAGATTTTCGATTTTCGACTGTATTTTTAATACAGTGCAAGAAAATGTCACGGCCATCACTTAACTACACACATATGAATAGATGCAACCCACACCATACTTAATATTGAGCTGATTATTTATTTCTTTCACACACACGGACATATCAGCTTACATACATATTAACACATTAAATAATGGTTGCGGTAGGTAGGACGAGCGATCTTTATTAGGCCTTAAATCAATTTATAGACAATATGCAAAAAAACAACACATTTTTCATCTCTGAGTAGCCATTAAATGGATCAAGTTAAACCTAGGTAGGTATACCTACATACAGTCTCGCAACTGTTTTGGAATCTTTTTTTTTAACAAATCGATATAGTTTATAAGTATTTCGACTTCTATATTCAGATGTATCAGCATGTGTAGCATATCAGCTTAAATCAGTTCAGTACTTCAACAGCATGGTTTTACACATGGAGTTTAGCTAGGTTCCTAATAAACCAACCTGCTACAGCGAATGAATTGAAGCCGTTATCTTATCTCCGTTACAATGATTTACACAATTCATTTTCATTTAACGAAGACAGGTATGTGGTCTCTCTATAAATAAAAGATCGTTGCTAAATCATAAATAAGTGCAAGTCCCATTCTATTATGTTGCGCAAAGCATGACCTAGGTCAATGTCACAGCGATAATACATTGCTTGTTGAGCTGACGGACGAAAATAGAATGTAATCCTGCCTAGAATTCTTCTAACACCTTCCGAATTGTGTTGCAGCAAACATCCTTAAATCGATGACAATAAAAACTGTTAAAGGAAAATCACCAGTTCAGAATCAGGAAACTGTAGGTGTTTGTTAGCTGCTGTTTTTTTATGTGGCGTTAGTCACGAGGTGGCTGCTTAAAAATAAATGGAATCTGAGATTGTAAACATTTACTGACTGGTGGGTCTCTCATCAGCAGGCTGATAATGATTTCATTCAAACTGAAAATGCCAGGAAATTAATTATCGTTCCTACTTTTCTAAATATCGCCTGGGATCTTTAAAGTTATTTTTCATCAAATTTTAGATATTGGCTGAGAGTAATGAGATCATATTTCAATTAGCCCGTTTTTTTTGGTTTGCTTAACCATTGCTGAGTTCTTAAATTTTGTCAGTTATGATCAGTTAAAATCTGAATTCATCTTTCGGAAAAACCTCCTAGTCCAGATGCTGAAAATCTTTTCTACGGAATTACGTTATTTTTAGTTACTGCAACTATCAAATTTACATTCTAGAACTCTTTCAATGTGAAATGTGAATAAAAATATATACATATACACATGCGAATAAAAGCATTTCAAGAGCAAAAGTTTAATTATTGTCAAGCCCGAACTATTGCGACAACCACTTTACATTTGTTGATAGATTCACTACTCTATTTAATTGACTTTAGCTAGTAACATTTATTTCACTAGGAATTCATGCTAACATCGTTTGAGGTCGATTTTATTGGTCTTCGCTTTCGATGATCATTAAATTCGCTGACAGTGCTGAACTTGAAAAAAGTATTGAAAATGACCATTTTCAAACAGTCAAAAATGTGGTTAGATGAAAATATACTTTAAAGAAGTTAAACCGCTGGTAGATCTAGGTAGGTACTTCTAACAAATTCAGCATTTTACAATTTTTGCATCGGAGATTAGACCCTAAAATTAACAATTATAACCCCTAAATTAATGCTTTCGACACATTTCACAGCAAATATTGATAATTTTTGGGTGTAATCATTACAGATTTAACCTGCGCCTGGCAGCGTCTGAAATATTTATATCTTATCAGGTCTTGATGTCAATCAATGCTATAGTTTTGGAGTAATTTGTCTAAATGTTAAAAGAAGAAAGGAACTTTACTTTTACACTAAGTTTGTAAAATAATGTAAAATAAAATAATGTTATTCCAAATAATTTATCTAGTTTCAAATCTGCTGTAATGAACGTGACCAGTGGAAATATAAGTCCATAATAGCTTATATCGTAAAATATTTGTACTGTTTCTAAAATAATTCCACTATTTTTGCCTTATGTTTTCGCGTCGAAGTCTAATTGTCTAACATTACTTTGCCTAATTTATTACTACACTTAGTCAATCAAATTCTTTTGTGCCGTAATAAAGTAATTAATTGCCTGGTCACTTTATAAATGAATGCAAATATTTGCATACTATTCTTTCTGGTAAACCAATTTAACTAGTCATTACCTACTACATTCGCAATTCAGAGTTAAAATTACGGGTATGAAAAAAACCGACCTCACAAATATCTGTAAAATTCTAGGTAGGAAGTGGGAAATATTTCCGATGTTGATCTAGCTATTTTCTCTGATCATTTTCGTTATTTACGCCCAAGTTTCCACTTGTCCTTATCTTCATGGGTGTTCTGAATGCATCAATTAATGATAATTTAAAATCAGGTCAATATGATTTTGTAACAACCGCCTTATCAGGTTAATATACCTGATCAATTTTTAGGTTCTTCAAAAAAACTGAGCACAAAATGTTATACATATACGCAAACGCACTTATCTTGTGTAATTCTGTAACTGTAAATATATTTTAAAGTTAAAGGAAGTGAACAAAGCTTTTGTGCCTTTGTCGCAGATCTGACAATCGATCTCTAGTTTTCTTTTAATAGATCACTAAACTCTTAGTTATGATTTTTTTTAAATTGAAACTGAAAACTTTAAACATTAGATCTTGGGAGTCATTATGAAATATTTTAGGAAATATTCCAACTTTTGACGATTTTTGGTACGTCTTCAATATGCGCCAAAACGACTTCACACATTTTATCATTCTGCTAAGTTTTGCGTTATTTATATAAACTTTAAAACAATAAAATGGGTTCGTATAAAATCAGTGACTAAATTTCACCACTTCTAGTGAATATGTGTATCGAATCATCAATTAGAAAATGGACATTAATTCTTTCCCTGTTTTTCCTTTCGGCGTCATTATTTATTGGTCTAGTAATAGCAGCTTAAGGAATTCCAATAACTGATAGAAACTTTCCATGTATAAAGCCATATCGAACCAACTCATTTCATACATCGAAATGAAGGCAAATAATAAGAATTCTAAAGAGCAAACATATTAAGTCATAACCTAAGCCAGAGTAATTACGTGAGCTCTAAATAAGCAACGCTCTCAATGTTAAAATCCAATATTCGAAATACAGAAATTAACTCATAATGCATCTTTTTATTAATAATAACATTCGCGTTCCATTAAGAGATTAGCGTAGATTCATTATTATTAATTCCAACATGAGACTAGTTTGCAAGTACATGGGAGCATTGAATTCATTTTTATTTGTACAATGTGTACTTTTTAATACCTACTGTTAATAATAAAATTGACGAATATTTGGTCGCAAATGTGGGAAATAATGCCTGATATTGTTAAATGAAATGATAGCAATGACTAGAAACGATTTAAAGTTATGACGGAATTGTTAGAAACGATTAAAAAACAGGAAAATCTGTGATTTGTTAATACAACAATGCGGCGGCAAGTTTGTTTAGTCTGTGTGAAAAAAATGGCTGAAAAGTCTATAAGAAGAAGCCGTGTAGGTATATTTATCTAAGGCAAATTTTCTCAACATCAGTTCATGGATCTATTTCCGTTTAAAACGAATCCAGATTGAAGGCCGGACTGCCTGGATAGTTACATGTCAGATACCTTATTTTTAAAGATCGTTCTAATCTGCTAATAAATCGGTAGACTATTAATTTTTTTTTGGTGATTGATTTAAGCCCGGGTTACCTGAGATTGGATTCAAAACAGAGCCAGTTTGCGTGCGTGTATTGGGAAAATATTGTTTTCCTGTTCCTGAAATTGCCGTGCTTCCTAAAATAGTCTGCAGCATATTTTGAGGGTCCAAGGATCAGATGTATTATCGCAATCGACATTCATTTGCATAACGTTTTATAAACTAACAAAGGATGCGCTAAAATGGCCATCGAATTATTAAAGCAGACACTAGCAAGGTAACTGACCCACTCACAAATAAAGTAATTAGACTGTCTGCGGATTGTCTATGTTTTTGTTAACAACAGTTTACATTTAGAAAATTTGATATTGGCATCATTCACTTTCGTTTATTGATTCGCTTAAAACACTAAAACTGGATTTTACTGTTGACGCACCTGAAAATAGTTTGATTTAAGACGGGCGTTTCGTTTTAGACAAACATTTCGATTTGGTAAGTATGAAAATGTAGTATTGCGAATATTGAGGAACGAGATTAATTAAATTTTTTATTACCTGCTAATAAAGATGATCAAAAAACGTAACGATTTCGGATTTTTTTGAGTACGTAGTAATTTCGATTGGGCAAATTACCCACTAGTGATGTAAAATCAGATCATATTACAGTTAATAGTTATTTAATGTAATGGCTGCTTTGCTTCCTCACTACAATTACTCGTAATTGCATAATTGCAATGAGTTTAATAAAGTTAATTAGATATCAGAAAATGGTGCAAAGGGTGAAACAAAACGAACAGTGGTTTTCCTTTTTGATAACTACAAATTGGAAATTATTTTCGCAAATGGATCCTTTGCAATTTATAGAATGGATATTTGACTAAGTAGTAGGTAAGGGAATAATTATTATAATATGAACGTATTACTATTTGTTAGTAAAATCACCACAGTTATTTGTCAATAATGTGCAAGTACCGCACTTGGGATGTAATAGTTGTATACCAAATGACTCGAATTTGATTAAACATCCAGCGAAGTGATATTAATTTACATCAAGAATATTAAAATATTTTATATACAATATATTAGGTTATAGCGAGAAACATTTTCCTGAAAAAGTGTCAAATAATGCTGCGATGGTGATGGCGTATTTTAGACAGTATAAGTAAGAACAATTTTTCTTCTGTTTTGGAAAGCTTCGTATACGCCTAGAAAAATTTAATATTGCATTTTCGCAATTCACTGTCCACACTCATTTATGCAGAACTTTTTCCTATACTGTAAATCCCTTAACAGTTAACAAGTAATTTGCAAAAATTTTCTGTGTAACGAATATGAATTGTTTATCTTTTTCGAAACATGCGCATGTGCTAAACACACAATTTCCTCTTGGCTCTTGGTTCAAGGAACGCACTTAATTCGACAATTTTATTAATACAAGTATTTTAGACCAAATTACGAAAGTTTTAATTTTATTTGTTAGACCGTAGGCATAATAGGAATTGACCAGTGGTGTAATAGCTCGTAGCTAAAAATGTTGGGTTGTTAATCACTAAAAAAAATTTGTAGTTTTGAATCGCTATTATTTAGGTCATATTTTTACTTTGTTTCTTATTTTTGTGGTTTTGTTCATTTGCAGTGAGGTCTTCTTCATAGATGATTAAGTGAGAAACGAAGTGTTGTATTTGAAATAAAAACGTTTCGTTGCACTTCCTGTCTGACTTTGACCGGAAGTAGCTATTGTTTTAAAAGAAGTGCATCCCACGAAAAAGTTCCTTTGCTAGACTTGAACTTTTGAATTTATTGAACTTTTGAATATTATAACTCAGACCACTCATTTTCATCCCCAAAAATATTAACTAATTTTTCCTATTGGAAATATCAGAATTACAATGATGGTTTGCTGTTCCAATTGTCAAAAAAATTAAAAAAAAAATGGCTGCATAAAATGCGGTTCATGTAACTTTCCACTCCAAAAAGGTCGTGTTTTTCTTGGCAACTGGGTGTTTTGTTATGTTATGGGTTAAGTTTGACAACATGGTAAACGGAAGCAAAACATTGGCCGTCTGGCGGTTTGAGACTGACCTTGAAATCGCGGAAAGGCGCTACAGTCGGGTCGCTGAACCACTGACCGACCCGCGTCTCCGTCATCCGCCATTTCAGTCGCCATGTTAGTGGGACTGCAGTTGCAGTCCTCCAAACTGGCCAGACTTTGATGCCCTTGAGCGAAACGCCCATGCCCGACAACAACTTTTGCTTTTCGCACAAATCGAAAGTCTTCTTATCCTCGTCATAAGACGTCATTCTTATGCACTTTTTAATCCATCTTGTCTCTCCTATACTCAAATTGATACCTACTTCCAAGTCTATTTGTTTGTCCTCAGTGCATCATAGCAACATATAGCGATGGTCACATGGCATGTTTCTTCTATTGGTTTTTTTAAATTGTTGTGTATGGAAAACTGTTTTGCTAATTTTATTGCTGGGGTTGGAAAAGATGTCTGCCTGTTTCCGTATTGGGCCCTATTTGTGACACAATGACCACTTCTCTCGCCGATAAATATGTATACAGTTGTCACTTAATATGGTACAATAATTCTATTATTTTTTTGAAAAAGTGATGAGGAAATACTCTCCTTAATCCTCCTCTCCTACAATTCCTTATGAGGAAATATTCTGTACATATTAAACCTGATTTCAAAAGTCACAAACAGTTTAAATACCTAACTAAAAATTCGAAATATTAGCGATGCATGCAATTATCCCAGTGATTAAAGTATATTGAGCGAATTAGGAAAAACCAATTAAATAAAACTGATTGCGATAATCCCCAGTATGTGGCAACATTGATGATATACATTTTCCAATATTTGTTGAACTTTTTGTTATCGAGCAAACATGTTATGTGTATGTATTCCTTTTGGTGTGCATACTGGTTAGTGATAAAAAAAAACGCAAGTTAACAGCAGAGCAAATATGCATTCATATGACCGATTATTTTTATGCCTTTAAACAGCAGTTTTCAATGCGTATTAAACTACTCGTTACATTATAATATATTGGAAATCCAAGAGAGAAAAACCAGGAAATGAGAAATGCAATATACGTCGGCTAAATATGTAAAATTATAAGCAGTAGTCAAATGCGAAGAAGCAGAAGCAGAAGCACGTCATATAATACATGTAAATGTATACAATTAGTTCTTTGAGGCATTTATTTGACGTAAATATAGGGCTTGGCGCCAACTGGTCATTCAATGCAAATATCTACAAATCCCAAATAGAGCGCAAAACACCACCTGTTTTCTACCACAATTAACATGCAATAAAAATCATCCAAATTTTTCTCAACGCCGCACCAAAAGCACATTTCGTATATCAACGCGAAAACCAAAAATAACCCTTGAATTTCCTGTTCAAACTTCTTCTAAGTGCAAAATGTACGGTCTAAAAATAACGTTCCTTCATGGTTTTAATTTTAGCCAAACATTACTAGGATGGCATTGAATTCTCGACTACCATTGGCCGAGATGATTCCCAGAAGGGGGCAATTTAGGGTGTCGCAAACCCTCACATTTTGTAGGTAGAAATTTAGGGTGTGGGCCAATTGTGTTCATTTTTGCCCTTTTAGGGGTGGCAAATTGTGCAGATTGGTCTGATTTGGTACATTTGGGTACGGGGAAGAAATGTGCTCTGCGAATTGGCATTTGGCCCATAATGATAAATAATATCCTGGGCGTTCTGATACGAGGAACTCTTGTATGAAGCTGTACTTTTTTCACTAATGGAACACCATCGTTTATTTAACATGAAAATTTAAGTTCAATTTTTCGTGCATTTCGAGATAATGAATCGAAGTATTTTTTGATAAGTTTATTTCTAGTAAGAAATTTTTAGGCTTTTTAATGGTTTTATTCAGTTGTTTAATGTGATGTACTGCGTTATTTTCTAAACTAACTTTTTAATGTGATAATAAGCAACAGTACTAAAGTCGTATGTATTTATTGAAAAAAAAAAAAAACACTCTTTGTTAACAAACGTCCGAACAAATTCATTGAAAATATCGCGAATACTTTTGCTAAAACCGAAAATAGCGTAAATCGGAGAAGAAAATCTTTGCCTTTTAGAAAATCTGGTACTTTCTGCATGAAAATGGTAACGTTCAAATTATAGATAGAGCAAATTGAGCTTTTTTCCATCCAATACTAAACAATGGACTAATTCGACGAAATTATATGATTATCAACATGCTCTTGTGACGTTACAACTCGATAACCATGACGAATTAAAGGCACAGTTTATACTAAGAATGAGCTCAGGATTGCGCTCGTTATTTTTTTATAGTTCATTTTGCATCATCCTGTGTAGAGTTTCGAATCTCTCATATTCGATATTGAAAATCTTCAATTTTTAAAACAGTTTCTAACACTGTCATTGCTCCGTAACTGTAAATACCTGAATTGCTTGAAAAGTTGAACTTGAAAGTCGTATTTGAAATAATAACGATTCTATAGACATAATCACCAGGATATTTGTCTTTGATCACCGATCATCTAATAAATTTACAAAGTATATTAAAATATATAAACAACATGTCTCGACAAAAAGTTCTCGTTAGGGGACGAGAAGAGACGAAAAGTCGTTAGTAAGTTTTTCATTCACAAAATATCGGCCCAATGGTTCTATTTTTCTTTCGAATTTTTATATCAACATTAGTTCTTAGGTAGAAGGATGTTTTTCAATATTTTGGAAGAAGGTTCTTGTATATAGGAAACATCGATGCATGACCCTCTCCACAATTGAATTCTGACAAATTCAATTTATTATGCGTCTAGTCCTTAAAAACGTTTTAAACGCGATTTCTTGCACAACTTGCTTACTCACTATTTAAACATCTAACCGCAAATAAATTCAATTCAAACTCGGTGATCGCAGTTGCATTGAAATTTACAATTTCACAGGAAAATCTTACTCTGGCGTAAAATGGAATTTTCTTTGTGGATATTTGGAAACTGAGCCCGGCATATATCTACCGGGTGTCAATTTGAAAAATTCCCACCCTTAATATCTTATATATCTATATATATAAATATGAGAAATCGGAAAGACCCGTCAATTTTATTTTTAAGGGGGGCACTTTAAATTAATATTTTTAGCCTCCTTGTCTTTCCGATTTTCCATATTTTTAACTGCAAGAAAGATATTTAGGGTGGGAAGTTTTCAAATTGACACCCGGTATATGCCGGGCTCAGTTTCCAAATATCCACAAAGAAAACCCCACGCACCCTGTATAGTAAATTAAATCCAAGTATTTAGTAAGTAATGAAGGAATCGTTCACAGTAGTAAAATAAAAAAGTTATATGCAATTATCAAGCAAAATTCCTAACAATCAGCACCAAAACCAACTTTTATGCACACGTAGTATAATCACCAAAAATTTGATCAACTGAAGAATCAACCGATGTGGTTTGCCACTTGCTTATTTAATCCGTTAAAATCCATTTATTGTTAGTATTGCATGGATTTAAATAAAGTCGATTTCATCCTCAATGATCAGCTTCTTGTTGGATGTCAGTGTGCGCATTTCGCGTTGTTACAAAACGCGATTGCATTGCAAAGTTACATAAAATGCAATTCGTTGCTCGATAAAAAAGCGATGTCGAACTCAGTTGCATATGTATGGTGCCCATTACACATACGTCTTCAGCGCCTGCATTTAGATCGAACTTAATCCCCATTGACCTTGTACTGTATCAATAACCCCATTTTGCCAGGCAAAATAATGTTTGCTGCAGATAATTCCTGTTGTCGCTTTCAATTATTACTGGCTGTTAAATCCTGCACGTAACGTTGCCATGTCGGAAGGATGGTCTAATAACTTAGTTAAAGACGCTAGATCTAGAAGGAAGTTATGGATTTCTTTCCTCTTGGTTGTACTGCAGTTTAGGTGGTGGTTTGATCTGAAGCTGAACCAGAAGTGCCCGTACGTGTCTAATCTATATTTATTTGAACCAAATATTTGGCAATACTGCAAAAAGCCTCGTGCATAACAAATGCATCCCGTATTGGACCTTGAGCCGTTCAAACACCCCGTTTCTAGTTGGCTTCCTCTCCACGTCTCCGTAAGTGCTGGTCGCAGTCTGCTCACGAGCTTCTTCTTGTTCCTTATTTTCGCCAAAGTTGCCAAGTACGTAAGAAAGAGACAAAAATCGGTACTTTAGGCATTCTAATAGCACGCCAAACCTTCTCACATATACCCCCCGAGTGATATAATTAGGTGAACTTGAATGCAGTGAGCAGGCGCAGATGTGGTAATTCTCGCAGAATTAAGTTGGCCTCGAACAGTGGATGGTACTTCAATGTATTTGGTCGTTTTGTTTTCAGTGGCGGTGTCTTGTATCCTGTTGGCAACTTGGCACTAATCCAACTTTGTAATACTCAAATAGTTTCTTTCATCGTTCAAATCAACGCTCCTTTACAAGCTTTTTCATTACAATCCTTTTTTTATTGTCAGCAACTATCTGATCAGATGCAGGATTAGGTGTTTGTTTTGTTTCCTTTATATCCGTATTTTCATCATCACTGCGTCTGCTTCTTATCATTGTTCATACTTTTATCAGTAGCCATTAATCTACTCACCCAACGCAAACGTTTTAAAAGTGTGAAAGATAAGAATTTGTCAAATGGATCGTACCGCTGAAGCCTTCAAATCCATGCTGCATTTTAACAAAGTACAGATATCGGCCCGATGACGATGAAAAAGAAAAACGCGCCTGTGAATGGTGCACCAGAAGGTCTTAGAAACATGACCAGATAACACTTTTCTTGGAATAATGCGCCAGTCGGACAAAAGTGTGATGATGAAAAATAAAATTTTTTACTCATTATTCATGCAATCTATGAAAGTTTCGTATAAATGAATAGGTGCGAATTTAATCATTAATTAGTCACTGATGTTCTAAGAAGGCCAGCGGAAGTTTTTCAAAAGTATTGCTAAAGAAACTCTTTATGTTCCACGGTTAAAATTATTTTCTCAATGAAATTATATAGTTTACTTTGAGCAGTCTTTTTGTTGTTGAAAAACATCAATTTTTTTGTCTTGCTCCCGTATGAATTGTTAAATCAATCAAATCATAGGGTTGATGGTGTTGATCAAAAATTATACACGAACATATATTTCGCAACCGAAACGTGAGAAACTTATTTGTTACATTCTCCAGGAAATTGCGAAAACTTCCGTTTTATAAATTTCTCAACTTTCTTGTATTTTGTCAAGTTTTTATCATGCGCGGGATTTAACGCTTCTCATAATAAATAAATTTATCTTGGATGCACTGAGTGAGTCATTAGTTTTAATATACTTTTGTTTATTACTTAATGTCACACTAGGGTCCTATAGAGTTTCCAGAACATAAAGACCTTTTTTGATTGCACAAGAGTACAAGTGTGTTTTTATTTTGTTCTATTTTAAAAAAGTAATTTAAAATTTAATTTTTTTGTTTTCCAAATTTCGGACCTACAGTTTAGTGTTTGACAAAATCATTAAAATCGTAAAACTTTTATTATTGAGAATAATTAAGGCAAAACCTAAAATGCTGTAATAAGTCAAAACATTTCTAAAACTCGTGTTAAGTACAACAAAAACTTTAAATACATTTGTTATGAAAATCCAATATATCTGGTTCAAATGATCTTCTGCAATATTTTTGGGCAAAAAAATAATCTACTGGCCGCAAATACCTGATATACCTACCTAGTCGAGGACAATTTTTTGACTAACCTAATTTTTTCTAAATATGTACATACATACATTTATTGAAACGTTGCAAATAATTAAAATAAAAAAAAATGTTTCTTTGTAATCCTGTATTCGTTTTTAGTCCTGTGGCATATTCAGCTTTTTTAAATGTATTTCACGGTATTAATAAAAAATTCGAGCGTTTACCAGTTACAAGAATCGAATGAAATAATTGAGAAGAATGGATTTGATTCGATTATCGATTTAGAGTATCTCGAATTAATTATTCAACACGAGAGTTGACCTCATATTTACGTAGAGGGAGGGTTCATGAATGATGAGGGAACAGCAAAAGGATATCTATTGATATCGCAAAAATATGTAATTCGAGATGTACTGGCTAGAGGCATAAAAATTCGATTTAAAATGGGAACAATATAGTCATCTTAAATAAGATATTTTCCGAAAAACACTTTTTGACAAATTTTTTGAAAAAATGTGCTTAAAAATGTTGTTAAAATTAACTTATCTTTCAAGCAGAGCTGCTACTAGAACAGTTTAAATGCATATTTAATATTGATTTTCAGTCTAACTGTGTGAAATTCCTTGTCGAAATTATCAGAAACTGTACCACAAGTGTTGAAGTTCTTTGTTTGACTATTTTCATTTATTTTACTGTTTTGGTTAAATTGAAGAACACTAAAAGAAAGCTACCACAACAAAAGAAATTCGCAAACAAAAACTATCAATGCAATTGCCGGTAGGTATAACTTTGTTTTGAAGTTGCGTGTGCCCACACCACTGTTTTCCCATTTTATCTTAGTTCTTATTGCTTCATGAGCGCCGGAAGAGCACGATTATCAACTGACTTTGCTGGCTAATGTTTCCTTCAACGAGTTACTACATTTATATAAAATGTTCACTTTATTGAAATACGGTGGTTGCATTTATCGATTATGCCAATGAAGTGTGATCTGTTTGACCTTACATATCATTACCTAGTTTGTGTTTTAATTATTTTAATTAACATTTCGAAATCCATGCTTCATTAGATTCTAAATGATTGCCGTATATTTTTAGGTCAACGGCAATAATTGTGTTAAGGCATGTTCACATCGATTTTATATGTTTAAACATTGATCAATACTACCTACTTTAGGTCTTGAGAGTAGAATAAATATTGATGATTCTGAAATGTCTAAATAACTGGATTTACTACTATTTATAAAATGTTGAAGTAGTATTTATTTCGGCCATTGTTGTTTACTGTGACTATTTCTTAATCGCTTTTCAAATTTTCCTCATCAAATTGAGGTCTAGGTTTTGAGGGCGACAGTAAATTGAAGTGATACTTAGAATATTTGTGTTGCCAAATGGGAAATATCGAGAATCGAAATTACGTTCTGTTAATTGCTCAACTTTTTTTCTGAAATGAGGCGCTTCCGCTCTAAATACTCGAAGGAAGCAAGGACGCTTTGTGACAAAAATGATGACACAAATTACTGTTTTCTTCACTTCAAAGGAAAACTTTGAGTGTTTAGTTGTCGTGAATGTATCAAGTGATGTAAAATGTCGCGATTGTTTTTCAATTGAAAACTAGGACAAAGGCATCGTTTCTATAGGCTTAATTATTGCCTGGATGGTTTGTTTCTGATGTTGTTACATACTAATCAGTTAGCTCTCTATTAGTGAAACCTCGGTAACCCTGAATCGTACATTGACCAGGAAACCATTGCAGTTGCAGCCTTCAACTGCGTTGTCCTTGGCAAAAATAGATGCACCGTTTTCCTCTGCCCGTCTTATTCCATGCTTCCGATATAATGAGGGTTCTAGTGAAATTCTGGTCGGTTAGAATAATATGTGTACTTAGTCTCTTCTTCAATTTTTTTCTTTTGGTTGGATAAATTAATTTGAAAGGGAAAAATGACGTGCTATTTCTTTTCTGAACGGAACCTAAAATGATCAGTTTAGCAGGGTAAATCTTTTATTTGTCGAAATAGAGAAAAACAAAGCAATTTAGAACAAGTGTGTTAGGACTGGTTTTCTTTCTCCAATTAATCCAAAAAAGAAAAGAAGCACAACAATAAAACTGCCGGAATTCTGATGCGTAAAGGCAACTTCCGAAAATCAATTGCCGTTATTACAACGGAAGTAGGCTGCCGGAATGTTGACTGGAATTAAGTGAAAAAATGTGCTTTAGTTGACCGACGTCTTATTGGCAACAATGATCAAGAACCTATGAGTTCATCTATATAAGTGTAATGAAAAAATTACACTTCCATTAAACTATGTAATAAAAATGTTCACATGCACATTTCATACATTGAACATAATCTATATTTATATTCTTGTAGCTGATGAAACTGATGGCGGAAAATGAAAATTCAAGTAATCAATTAACTACGCTGGAAGTTGAGCTTATACATTTACAACAAATACATTTGGATGCTGAATTTTTGGTTTATTTCAATTGGACGTTCATCGCGTTTTAACATTCATGCCATAAAAAAGCATAATTAGAGAAGAATTTACTTTTTGTTAAACTTTTTGAACTTTTTAATGTAAACATTTTTCTCATTCTATTTATTTCATGAAGAAAACTGCACATAGTTTAAAGGAAAATACAAAGCTGTGCTTTTATTTGCTTTAAGCAATACTAACTTAAAAATTGTAAGCACTTTTTGTATGTGTTTTTGGGTATTAAACCAAATTACTTGCCTCTCAACGAGGTAGTAGGTTGAAAAATGCATTGTTAAGAATAATAACATTTACATACATTTAGGATTTCAGAAAACGACAAAAATGTTCAATTTACAATTTTTGGCGCCAAAAGCAAAACTATTCACATATCTTAGCATGGATTTTTAAAAATGGCGCGTTGCCAATAATAAATAGTTAGATCTTATGCAACAAAAGGGGGATAACACCGCGAAACAACAAACATTACATTTGCCACTTTAACGCATTTCCGCAAATTAGAATTCATTCTAAGATCACTTGCAGTTTAAATTATTGTCTCCTTCCAACTCATAAAGTAAATAATAAAATAACGAAGAAATCTCAAAAACCCATCAACAGTCAAAGCCTGAGTTCCTCTAGATCAGCATAATGAAACGCTCCATTTATATCAGCTTAGTGTATAATTAAATACAACTAGAAGGTTTTTCATTATTGTTTCTAATTTAATTGCAGATTTAGACCCCTATCAAAACTACCTACTACAAGCTCAACATCACCACGTGTCGACGCATCCACATCAGTCGATGCACCAACACCATCAGCACAACACTCACCAATCCCCATTTACCACCCCATCTCCGCCCTCACCTCCACTGAGGCACCACTCAGGAATACCCACATCGGTAATACAGGCAGCGACCAGCTCCGTTTATGATGACCCTTATTTGCTAGGATTCTCACCAAGGAAGCTGAAGAAGGTGAAGAAACAACGAGTGAGTTTAGACCGAATTATCAAAGCATTTTCTCAATATTCGTTTGGTTAATTGCCCGTTTGTTTTGTGGAAACGAATAATATATGTGATTGTTGCTTGTTACAGTTGGGAGAACCAGGTACAGCACCAAAACGGAAAAGTAGGGAAGGTTCCACAACATACCTGTGGGAATTTTTGCTCAAACTACTGCAGGATAGAGAATACTGCCCGAGGTATATCAAGTGGACGAACAGAGAGAAGGGCGTGTTCAAACTTGTGGACTCTAAAGCGGTGTCCCGGCTTTGGGGAATGCACAAGAACAAACCAGATATGAACTACGAGACAATGGGACGTGCTCTAAGGTGAGCTTAAATATTATTCAGATACTGAAAATATCCAGAAATTCAGTGAGTAGCTCAGCAATTTAAATTTCTTGGTTTAAAAGTTATGAAAATGTGTATTTACGGAAATAACAATTTGTTGCACTTAATACATGCAAAGTTTTCCATATATGACTTAACAAGCAAGTGTAATTTTTTTATTACATTTTTTTATGTTTGTTCTTCATCTGGACCACCATATCTCTTAAATTCGAAAACACAAGAACATAAAAATTCTTATTCAAAATTTGAATGCCTTGTATTTTTTTCTTTCACCCCTTCAGCTCTATTCTGATTTTTACTTATTTGACAAAACAAACCTAAAACTAGCTCATATTGGTAACTAAACTTACATGCGCATCGACATCTCATAGTGTGCATAGTGTTCTGCAAATAGAGAATTTAGTGTGGCAAATCGTATATTCATTAATGATAATAATAATAGCAATAATAATGAATAACGGACTTGAGACTTCCGCACATCTGAGCTAAAGATTTTTAGCTTCATTGAACCAGTCAAATTTAATTTCATCCTCCAGATTAATTACTTATTATATACTAAAGCAAGCATTTTTTCCACATGCTAATATTTATTTTAAGTAATATATTTATAAGTCTTATATTTATAATTTATATTTCTTATTTAGTTGTGTGTATGTAATGATTACGCATTGATTTAAAACATATACATCAAAGAGGCTTTTAAAGCGAAATTGAAACAGTTCATTCAATAATGGAAATCGGTTTCCGCTTCATTCTTCAGATTAAGGTTTTAAATGGAACTTCGGCCGGGCTTCGACTGATCGCAAAGTTCAATTCATTCAAACTATTTGCTCCCGCCGGCTTATATTTCATTAAAATTTTAGATCTCGAGTAAACGTATTAAGTCTGAATATCGCCAAAATGTGATCATTGATAAATACTATCAGTGGGTTAAATAGTTGATTTACACTCGGTTTCGAGTCTAATAATGGTTAATTTTTGTTTCAGATACTATTATCAGAGAGGCATTTTAGCCAAAGTCGACGGCCAACGTCTCGTCTACCAATTCGTAGAAGTACCAAAAGACATCGTCGAAATTGATTGCACGGGAGCAGCGTGAAACTACTGCCATTTGCACAATAAATGTAAGTGAGGAACAAATTCCTCATTCTACGATCAACCCGTCATAATAGTACAACCAGAGAAACAATGCCAATTACTGATATTACTTGTATACAAAAGAAAATCCGTTAAATTTCATAACTGTTCAGCACGCCTCAAACACGGCTTTACATTGATAAAGAAAACCAGAACTTTCAGTATAGAAAATTAAAAGTATGGTGTAACAGAAAATAGGGCCACCAAATTTTTATTTAATCCCACGCTTTCTTTTCGCCTCCCACACTTACACGAACAGCTTTCAAATTTAAATATTTTGGCAAACCACTAATTATTTTTTTATAATATTTCAAGGTTAGCGGTTTTGTTTTGTATCAACCATAAATAGAAAAAAATTCCGCAAATTTGCAAAAAGTACGTTGCAGACGATGGCGCGGTATGATTATAGTCGTGGATGCAAAGTAGCTAGTGGTTGTTTCAATGTCAGTACATGTTTGAATAAATGGGAATGCCATGTGAAAAAGTATGATTTTATTCCGGTCAGGCTAAACATGTTCAGTTCCTTAAAAAGGAAAATGTGTTGTCGACCAAAACCATACTGCACATGTTGATTCAAAGAATCATTTTCAAAGACTGCAAAGAATTGTGCTGTAGATCTCCCTATTTATGTAACAATGTTTGATAACTGATTTTGAGAAAGCGAGAATTAATTTAAAGGTTGTGGTATTTTATAAGAATTATTTTACGCGATTGGAAGCTTGACATGTATTTCTTTGCTTGCAATTAGTAACATTTAAAAACCCTTTGATGTTGCAGGCCTACAAACCTAAAAACTCATTATCAAATTTACTCAAATTAAATAAAAAAATAAAATAGTGCAATAATTTTAGACAATTTGTATGTACAATGGCTCATTGGTATTTCATTTTTAAGTTAGATCTGAATTGGTAATTATTTAAAAAATAAACTAGTAATAAATCAGGCAATTTTAGAATACAAGAAACATAGACGAATTTCTGAATTTACTTTACTAATACCCAAATGATAACTGAACAAATGTCAAATTATTAAACCTTATAACTTATAAAAAAGACCAGATTGAACGGTGCTGTTTAGAAGAATTTACATAAAAAGGATCAGACTGTGAACGGTGCCTATGGAATGAAATATAGGTTAATTCCTTTGTTTTAATTGCTCTCTTTTGTATAAGTTCGATCTCCTAAGCTAAAAATGTACATAAACATTTAACGTGTACTTATTATAGAACAGTCCAAGCTTTGGAAGTCCGTTGAAAATATTTACATATTAATAATTTTGTACCATTTATAAAAATGTGATTTTTGTATGTAACTATTATATGGTGTGCAAAAAATTATACTCTGGGATTTTCACATATATTTCCCCGTCATATAATACACGTTTGTTACTCTAACATTAATTGAATTTGTATATTCTGTATAGTATTTATTTAAATATGCTGAATAAATTTTTTGTTTCCGGCTGATTAAAATTGTTCTGTGATTTTGTAAATGTTATCTCTAAAGGATAGTTATAAACCAAACAATTAATTTTCGATAAACACCTCAAACATAAAATCAATGTACCTAAATGCCGTGTCTTTTTAGATGAATTTTACCTAATGAGACATTTTTTACACATCGAACTACAAGAAAATTGACAAAAGTTCAAATTAAATTCAGGTCAAATTTATATATCAACATACATTTTTATACATAACGTAGAAGAAATTAAAAAAATAATTATAATACTTGTTAAATGTAATAGATGTAATGATACTTAAATGGAAAGTGTGTACTATTTCCTTAAGAAATGATTATCTTGTCATTGCAATGTTTTTAGATTTCACTAAAACAAGCTTTATAACGCTCTATTGAAAATGTGATAATTATTTCTCAAGGAGTTTTGTTGTTTCCATATAATACATATTTGTCCACGAACAAACTGCCCACTTTTAAACTAATGTTGTTAAGTATATTTGAGATCATCAATACTCGTAAGCATCCCACGTTGGTGTTTAATGGAAAGTATTTTAGTGTCCCTGTTATATTAGAGATAATTCCCAAAATGTTAATTAAGGGTAAATAATATTTGAACTGTTTATATGGCGAGAAAAGAATTCATAGTTTAGACGATTTACGCATTATGAACGCTGAAAAACTATCATAAACAATCGAAAACTGGTGGTTTGGGAAGCTATTTACTTTTTAAAACAGGAATGGATGTAAAATAAACTAATTGGTGATACATGTTAAATAACTATAATTGTTTGTAAATATAGATAGAATTTTATCTTAGTTCAGAAATATTTTCAGTACGTTTAAGGTTGAAGAGATGGAAGTGTGTTTTAAATAATTGTAAATGTTTATATGTAGGTTAAGTGAGTACTTTTATTATATAGTTTATGTAATATTTTTCGTCATTTTAAAATAAATAACACTAGAAGTAACAGATGGTTTTCGTATTGTTTCTCAACAAAACCCTTTGCTCGCTCTTTCTAAATTGTCGTCAAAACTTGCCAAGCGAGCACATAAAGATCATCTCTTTTGATCGTGTAAAATTTGCGATCGGTTCATAATATTTTAATTGATTGCTTATAAGAAAGTGTGTGAAAAATTGCGAGTGGCGAAGACTTAATTTCTCTTAATAGGAGAACTGAATAGTAGTGCGGGTCGTAAGTCAGTGCAGAATTTTCTCTTTGTATATAATGTATATAATGAGTCTGGTGAATATCAATGCGACCTCCAACGGCAAATATTTTAAAACTGAATATGCTTCTGTGTTTAACGAATTTGATTCGCAACAATTAAACCATTAGTCTCGAGACTCCAGATAGCTGAAGAACTGTTAGCATCAATTCGGTATGAGGAAAACCTGACTAGAAAAACGGGTCCCACTTTCAATGAAGTAAAAGTGCGTTTGTGCAAAATTTCTCGAGCTGATGATGGATTTGGAATTTGTTCTAACTTGCAAGATTGAATAGAAGAGTTGGGAGCTTCAGCCTATAATGCAACTTATAGGAGATTCTTAATCATTAGTTCAGAGCGGAGCTTGAAACGTATTCTCAATCCCAAATGAAAATTAAGCTCTATATTAATTATACTCAGACAAAAGTCGAAATTCAACGGTGTTGATTGAGTAGAACATGCTCGACCGATGAATAAATTGTAAGTTCTGCTAAGAAAGCAGTTGATCTTAAAAAAAGTGTTATCAAGAACATAAAAATAATAAATTATAGTTTTCTAATAAAAAATAATCATACAGGGTGATTCAAAATTACTTTGACAAACTCTCAGAGGCGGCTGTTGGTTATATTTTAAATCCAGCAGTTCTCATAGCTAATAAATGAGGCATCCTAATGCCATCTGAACGAAAATACAGTACTAAAGTTTTATTAAAAACCATAAACATTTTTTTCAAAAATCCGAAACCACTTCAGACATTTTAATTAACTTATGCAAATGTCAATAGCTATCGAGTGGCCAGGGTTCTATTAAGCGAAAAACTTTTTTGGTACCCCAGTGGAGCGTGTACTGGCATGGCATTCAATATTTTTGAAGAAAAATGTTGCGCAAGAGGTTTATCAAAAATGTTTCATCAAATCAAAAGTTTTACTTATTTATTGCTTGTTTAGATCCCATTAAAAATCTTTCTTGAGTTTTCTTCGTACCGTGCATCATTTTTAAGTAAATTTTTAGATTCGTATTAACGCACGCCTCAGATTCCTCACATCAAGGCAAAACGGATCGGTAGAAGACTCGAAGAAGGATTTCGCCAATTTCTTCTACAGTGTAGGGTGAGTAACTTTTTATTCACTAAAAAAATCGTAACTAATAAATCCGAAATCTAAGAATACAAATAATTTAATCAAATGCTCGTAGAATTTGTTTGATTTTTATTTGTCAAGCTACGAAATACTCAGTTAACTTTTTCATATCTTGTGAAAACAGAATCATTAATAAACACTAAGCGGTTAATGATGCCGCGAAAGTTTGTGTTATTTTTTAGTGCTGTTCTCATGTCCACGTTTTGTTTATTTGACTCCAACTATAATTTATAATATAATTTGAGTATCGAGTATAAACCTATAAACTTGAATAATCAGATATTATTCAGATTCTAGCAGTTAGTCGCTATCTGGTTCATAAACTGTTTATTACAGCACAAGGGTTGTAGGCCTCTACACAAGGGCAGTGTCTGTAACTTTCCATCCCTTCTTTCAGATGGCGCTGCGGGGTGCAAAATATAGAAAGCTGATTGGGTTGCAAGGCAAAAGCGTAAGTAATTCGCCTGTTAAATTAATTAATTATATTTTAATTTCATTAAGTTTTCATCATTTGTTTACATTTTCATAATTAAATAAAACGCGCTGAATTTTTAAAAAGTGAAAATTTTAAGGGTGATGCTATAGGCTCAAATAATATTAATAAGTCAGGTAGCAAAAATTCGAAATCGGAATATTTTCTGAGTTACTGCTCTTCCATCTTATTTTTTTTTTAATTTTTGACCTCTTCTGGACATTTCTTCGCGGAATAAATTGAAAATCGATATAGAGTTTTAGCTGAGTGAGCTGTAACTTTCTGATAAAAAATTGCTTCTCCACGTTGCCACTAGATGGAATTTTACCTGAATTTAATTTTGTTTTACAAAAATATTTCTCCCGATATTTCAGAAAAAGATAGTTTTTTGAAGAACTTTGACTATTAAATAGCAGAGGAGCCAGACATTTTTTGTGATTAAAAGCTACGACAGATCGTCTTCTTTTGAAGCAAAGAAAATCGCAGTATCCTTTTGATCATGTGCTTACGGGACACCCTGTATATGGTGTTATATTAGAGTAAACTTTCTTTTCTGGGCTACAATTTTTTGTCGCACCTAGAATGAAAATCTAAATTTAAAAGCTGTACGCGCCTACTTAAGAACTACGCATGAAAGAGTTCATTTCGAGCAAAATCCTATCAGAAAAGAGTAATTCTTATTCATCATTAGAACACTGGTCATACAAATACGAAAATAATTCAAAAAGTGTATATCATCTGCATCGCCGGCAAACAATTTTCATATGTCAGGATGGCCGAGCGGTCTAAGGCGCCAGACTCAAGGTTTCCTTGCCTGCTTTGCGGGTTTATGAGCGTTCTGGTCCTCTTTGAGGGCGTGGGTTCGAATCCCACTTCTGACATAACTTTTTGCTTTTAAAATGGAAATTAAATGTTGAAACATCCTTGATTTTTATGAATTTCATATTTTATCACTTACGTTTTTTACTTATTTACATTGAGCAAAGTTAAAATTTAGTTATGATTTACAAATTAATTTCGTGTTGAAATAAAATTATACAGTAAAGTCCGCTTGTAATGGTCCCGGTTATAGTGAACTTTCGGTTAAATCGAACTTTTTTCCTTTAATTGGAACGTCGTCCATAAGAACCAACGTATTTTTTTACTGGTTATAACGAACCCGTTTATAACGAACTTCCGGATATAACGATCACTTTTTATGTTAGTTTGGGTATATTCACTTTCCGTTTATAACAAACTTCCACGCTCAGCAACACCAATCGTGCGGAATTGTTTATATTAGTGAGAGGGAGAGACGGGCAGTGACTTGTTTTTTGCCGCGTTATGTATGTAAATCGTTTTAGAATGGAAAAACAAAAACGCAAAGCTTTTTCACTAAATGAAAAGTACGAGATTATTAACAAAATAAAAAATGGAGTAAAGCAGAGTGACATTTGTAAGAAATTAGCACTTGGAAAGTCTACTGTTGCAACAATATGGCAAAACAGAGAAAACATTTTATCAGCGTATGACAAAACAAATGTTAGATGTAGAAAGTTAAAATTATCTGCACATGAAAAGGTTGACAAAGGACTTATTAAGTGGTTTACTCAAAAAATAGAAGAAAACGTTCCCATAAGTGGCAGTGTTTTGCAAGAAAATGCTAGTGAAATGGGGAGTAAAATCAAAAACAAATAATTTGCTTGTTCTAAAAGTTAGGAAGAGCGTTTCAAGAAGAGGCATAATATCAGTAGCGGAAAAATTGTTGGAGGACCTGTCGGTGAAAAATTCTTCTTATGAACACGTTAGAGGTGATCGATAAAAATGAAACATTTTCTATAAATCTCTTAGACGCAGTCAATTTCATTCATAGAGCTTAGCAAAAAGTTAGCCGAAAAACCATTGCAAATTGCTTTAAGCATGGGGGATTTGTAAGAAAAGAAAATGAATATGAACCAGACGATGTGATTGAGACTAAACTTTAGACTTTAACTACGAGTATGACACAGACGAAGATGTCCCAATGTTGTCGAAGAACAAGTTAAAACCAAATTGAGTGATTTCAATTTCTTTGAATATGTGAGCATTGATAATGGCATTCTTACAAGAGAAATGTTGACCTATGAGCAAATTATAGACTCCGTAACCTCATCTACAGCTTTAAGCGATAATGAGAAAGATGACGATTTAGGTGAAACTGTATTGTAGACACTAATGCTGTTCCATCCATTTCTGAACTGACAAAAAAGGTGTCAGCATCTCGGAATTTTCTACAATCACGCCAAGTTCCTAATCATGTCTGGGAGTTCTTTTGTGATCTTGAAAACTACATAAATAACATCTATTTTTGCAGCAGAAATGTACAAACAAGAAATACAGAAGTAGATTTCAAATTGAATTCTGTTTATCTTTTTGTTTTCTTTTTAGTCATACCTACTAACTTTCACTATTCTACGGAAAATTAACGAAATAAAATACACCACGTGTTTTTGTATTATTATTCGCTTATAGCGAACTCCGGATATAACGAACCAGTTTTAGTTCATTTTTCAAGTTCGTTATATCCGGACTCAACTGTATTAAGATTCAAATCAAATTCACGATTTAAAAATTCACATCCAAGTTAAGCCAATTAATCCTATACCAACTTGTTGGAATCAAACTTTTTGTGCACTGATGTTAAATATCTTCAATACTTGTTATAAGGAAAAAATTACAATGAAAACATAATCACGTGTGAAAACTGATGGTAATTTTCTTTATTTGCAGCTGTTAAGATTGTCACTATTTCTCTCAATTGTACTCACAACTGGAAAAATTCGTATTTATTGCTTATTATTTTCGGAAGCAAATTAATTTAGTGACATCATTTTAACTTATTGGACTTATGATCGAAAATGAAATGTGCTTTATCTGTATGGGTTCTATTCGATGTTTTGTTATCGAGATAAACCTCGTTAGTCTATGAGGCGTCTTACAAAATCGGAAATTTGGATGAGATAAAAATATTGCAACTGACCTTTGTGCTCTCCTTATATAAGGTAAAACAGCCTCATCCAGCCCCGATCTTCTTAATCCTATAAGGGGTTTCAATAGTCTCACAGACACAATTTAGACCGACACAGCACTAGTACGTACTAACTAATAAAACAAATGCTTTTCATCATGTTTCGGTATAATTTTAACCCTCAAAAATCGCTTGAAATAAAATCAAATGTCCTGTCCAACAATTAGGACCGCAATCGCCACGCCCGCTCTTAAACTATCACATTATGTTTTATTGCCATGCATGTATTCAACTGTTACCGAGCAGTTGTATCCGAAAACTACTACGAACAATCACACAAAATATGCGAGGTTTACTTTACCGGCGAAAGAGTAAACACACCAAAAAAGTAAAGATAAAACCGATCGTATTTAAAAATCTTCGAGCTGATTGTAACACACAAATATACAGGTCTTATTTTAAATTCGCTTTGTTATATTAATTCAATTAAATTTTGCAGAATCATAAATACAGATGTCATCATTTTAGCAACTTTGTTTTTGAAGAAATTCTGAAACCGACGAAAGAATTGAGAAATCTAACACCCTTGGTTCATAAATAGCTATAAGATGCATAATTTGACAATATCTATAAGTAAAAAGCATACAAAATGCGCAAATATGTTAAACATATTTGCGAGCATTCCAGCACAGTCAGGCAGAAGGCATGGTTTGAAGAGCAATATTGTTTGTTGTTAATTCTTAAGCCAGAAAATGGCTGGCCCATTAAAAAATGTTTCTACACTCTTATCACCAAGCCTTAGAACAACATTATCCCCATCAAGAAATTTACTATCTACTCCAAAACATCAGCGAATCACATCTTGTGCTATCACGTGAGTTTTTAATACTGCCAAACATAGATTTACCGTTGTTTTACATAGTTAAATAAAAACCACTTAAATTAATTACAATTTTATTGTATTTGAAACAATTACGTGTAATATTTTCCTCGATAGTACATAGATAGTATTTTTAGGCCAAGAAAACTAAATTTTTCACCGAACCTCCGGCTACCATATCAAGGAAAAGTCCCAGATATTAAAGTGGACCTTATATTTGATAAGTCTAAAAATAATTTTCAAAACGAAATTTCGCCAAATCCCACACACGTATTGGACCTCAATTCCCCGATCAAGCAAGATTTAGCCAAAAATGGTTTGCAACCTTTTAGAAAATGCACTAAGGTGCTGGGACAGGGTAGTTTTGGTGTTGTTTTCAAAGGCAGACATCATGGTAAGTAAATACGGTTTATGTTAAGGGATTCAGGCCACATGATGGAAAGTTTTCGAAATTTGTGAACGTAATTAAGCCGCAATAGTTATTCACTTGCCACAATTCAATGAAATTGGGAAGAGAGATGGTTGATCTAAGCTCAGAAACTAATAATCGCATTGCCTTGTAGAACCAGTTTAAGCGGTCTTCATATGATTTGAGCCTTGCCTTGCTCAACAACTTAAAAGGCATTAATTACTAATTTTCGTCAACTGTGTACGAAATTCAAGGGCACGAAATAATAATTTTGCGTAAGAGTTGTAAGAATATTGGTTTTGAAAAAATCGACAATTCTTAAAAAAAAAATGTTTTCCATAATTATAAAGTACATTAAAATATTCAACTTTGATAATTCACGTTCCGTCATTTTAAGAAGTTTATTTCCATGTTAATGCTATATACATCTCAATTTCCATTTTCAAAAGAATTTGCTCTTTGCAAGTAATATTTTCGAGAAGACCATAAAAAGTCTTAATAAACGTACCAGCTCCTTTACACATTGAAGTTTCAATACAATCAAATTTGAGAATTTTATCAGGGTCGTTCAAAAACTCTCTTCTTCTAATAATTCAATTTAATCTATTTTCAAACTAAAATATGTTTATCTTTTGTAAAAAAATTGTCACAGTTCTAAACAGTCAATGACTAATATAAGATCTTTATTAGGAAATCGAGTCAATGTAGTAGGAGCAATACTAAATTGACTTGATTATATGTAGATAAGTTCTATATTGTTGAGGCGGATTCATTTTTACAAAACCATTTTTTAAAGACAAAAATTTTTGAGGCGAAATACCCAAAAAGAAGTTTGTAAAAATTGATTATATGTATTTTCAATGAAATAGATTGTTTTTTTATCAATTTTTGGAAAGAAATAATATTTTTAAATCAATTTCTCTTGAATTAATTTTATCAGGGAACGAATTCTCATTATGAGGCCAGCAGGCAATTCAAAGTAAATTCTTAGAAATCAGACAGGACTGAGAAATTAAAAAATCTTGAACGCCTGTTGATACAAAAATATACATTAAAACACGTTCTGTTTTGTTTTTTCAAATACCTTTTTAGTTTATAATCAAGTCATATTTAGGCCTGTTATTATATGATAAAAAATGTCAAATTGGGAAAAAATTCGTATTGAACGCAGTAGCGCAGTGAATACAAGCATTGTAGCACACGGTGTTAACGAAAACTTTCGTTACGGATTTCTAAAATCAATTTGTTAATATTTAATTTGGCAGGGTTACGAATAAATCTACATTGAAAGGTTAAAATGCAGAATTGGCCAAACTACTGAAAATTTGCCAAAGTTCAAAAATTCCTACCGAAATCAATAACGATAGGAATAGAAGGAAACTGGCGCATTCTGTTAAAGAAAGTCTTGATGGATTGCTGGAATCTGTGTGCTCATATCGGGCCGTGTTATGAACTGCACTTTAAGCAAGTTAAACTGACTTAAAGTGCAACTGCAGTGCAAGTTGTGTAAATGTTGTTGTTTGACATGAAAAAAGTTTTTAGGAGAAGTCGTAGCAGTAAAATTGGTTACCAAAGAAACAATCACGCAAGAAAAAAATGCCTTAGGACTTAATCATAGAAATGTTATAAATACTATAACTGTAATAGAAAATCCAGACTGGCAAGCCTATAATCTGGTGATTATGGAATATTTAGCAAATTGCCGATCTTTGCAAGATACTTTAGATGCTATGCAGGCAGGGCCACTACAAGAAGATAGTACAAATCTTTTAAAGTTATTTGCAATAGATATAACTGCCGGTTTAGCCTATTTGCATCATCATGGAGTTATGCATTTAGATTTGAAACCAAAAAATATACTAGTGAGTAGAGAAAATGTTTGCAAAATATGCGACTTTGGAAACTCATTGAAAATTGGCGACAGCTCTGGCCAATTTAATTACACTGTAAGTATAGTAGTAATTATTACGCCATAGTAATTTTTGCACAAAGAGTAAGAGAAAGTTTCTGATTAAATTGCTTTTAGGGGACAGTAATATATACTGCACCAGAAGTTCTAATGGGAAAATCACCAACCACAAAAAGTGATATTTATTCACTCGGTTTAATATTTTGGCAATTAAAGTATTTAAAAAGCCCATTTCAAGAGTATGAAAGAAATGAAAGTATTATTTATAATGTAAGTAAAAACATACAAAGCTAAGAACGTCTTCGCTAATAATTAGCCGTCAATACACATGTTAAATTCACAGTTTACCTCTTTATTTCAATTTATCATCAAATGTACCAAATTAAAATAACTTTCAAGATAATATTTTAATTGAAGTCGTCGGCAAGTAATATCAAATTTTTACCACAGCGGTAAAGTGCACAACTATTGAATTACAGCTAGTAGACAAATCATACTTTTATCGAATTAATCTTAAAGAATTATATTGAAATTTAATTAAAACTGAAAAAAAAAACAGCAGGAAAACACATAAGGAGATACCATTTGGTCTTAAGCTGAACCAAAAATTTTTTATAATGCATGACAGAAAGTGAACGTTCTGTTTTGTTCTCCCTTCTTTTTAGTTGAGATACTTGATTCGCTTTTACTAACTGAGCACTTGATAAACATATAAATCACATTTATAGCTAAGTTATTAAGCTTTGCTATATTGTTGAGAGTTTCCCCGTATATTTTAGTAGCGCACTGCAGGAGTTATTTGAAAATATTATCAAAACTTGTACATATGAAAGTAGTCTATTGTTTCGAAAAATTGTTTGTTTAGAAAAAGTTTTCGATTGTTTATATGTTGTTTTAGGTGGGTAAGAATAATTTGAGACCGAAATACCAAGAGAATGGTACCAATTGTATAGTGGATATTTTCACCAAGTGTTGGGATACGAATCCCGATCAAAGGCCCGATGCTTTACAAGTACTGAAAATGTTGGAGAAATTTACGTTTTAATATTCATTCTACTTTATTTGTTATTTATTCGTGTTTTTGATTTGATAACAAAGTGTTCCCAAATTTTCGGTCCAGTCAAACACTTGTTACATAAAGTACATCGTACCAAATTTTAAAATATGATTCAATAAAATGTTAAGGTTTGTTTTTAATATATCATGATATAGGTGAAACTGTCTTTCCTATTTAGATTTAAAACAAGTCTTTTGATAATTTACATGTCTTAAATAATTAATTAATTTCTTTATTGCATTTGCAACAACTTTTTATGCCACGTCTATAGGATTTTTAAGAGTTTTAGAATTTCTGAAAAATGTTGATAACTGACGGTTTGAGAGTTTTACGCTTGACAATTTTCAGAGCCCAAAATACAATGTTTTTGATAGACAGCGAATGTGTCGAGCATATACTTTGCAAACAATTTGATGTTCTATTTTGAAAATGAATTAATCTAGGTAAAAATTCAAAGTTAGTTGTTGTCTATTCAACCTTCAAATCATCATAACTTCCAAGTTTTCCAACCGATTCCAATTTTTCCAGCTGCAGTTTTTATAGATAATCGAATGTTTTTCAATAACTTCCAATATTTCCAAATCGGCCCGATGTTAACAGAGTTATGCAGAAAATTTCTACATGCAAGAAACCTATTTCTCAAAAAAAATGCGACCTTAAATCCACAAAGGAAACATAGATAACATTTGCTTTGAAAAATCATCTTTTCGACATGCAATGAGCAATCTCCTATGACTTTCACGTTTCTCAACCGACGTATTTTACAAAATACGATTTTTAGATAAAATCACTAGCTTTAGAACGAATTTTCAATGATCCAAATCGTCACCGTATTTAGAGAGTTACTTATTTATTCTTTTTGCAGGATAAGTACTGATGCACTATAGAATTATAATGACAGCATTATACTCATAACATGCGTGTCATTCGCCTTGCCATCATACAAAGTATTGATTTTCTCAAATTGTCTATGAAATAAGAAAAATTATCATTAGTAGATATAAACCCAGCACAAATGGGGGGATGACCACCTTGATCGCCCCTTAATATTACCTGATTTGCTTTGCTGAACTTTGTTGTGTTTGTTTTAGTATAATTTTTGTACATTTCTAAAGAAATAATAAGGCACTAAATTTAGCAGTCCATTCTGCATAAGAGTAGGTGGAACTAAATGAAAAAATAATGTGTAATATAAAATACATGGTTTGATGTTTACGAGTCAATAACAGGAAGCATATAAACTTAAAACATTTATTTGGACCAGAATCGAAACAAGAATATTTTTATGGTTTGGTGGTTCTTTTTAAGCCCTCCTAAATCAAGGGTATATTTTTTCTTTCCTCATCCATTTGCGCATCGTTGTTGCTATGGTATTTCCTAAAAGTTATAATTTGTTAACAATTTTCACAAAATAAATACACTTTACAATGACTAAGCCTGCAGATAGCAATTACCTAATCTCTAAATCTTCAATCGTGTCAGGTAGTTTTTTTCCTTGGGTCTCAGGTAGGAACAGCACCAAAACTGCTTGAATAATGGCTACAATTCCCATAACTAGTAAGGGTAGAAAATGTGCAACATTTTGCAAAGAAACCAGCAATGGAGCAATAATAGATCCCAGTCGAGAGAACATCATTGCAAGACCAACTCCAGAATTTCTGAGAACTGTTGGAAAAAGTTCTCCTGTAAATAGATACATTGCTGGAATTGAAACCTGAAAGCCCTTAAATGTACTTTAACTCAATGGCAGTTTGCTTGGACTTACTGATATTCCAATAATTCCAGTGCCTGCTAGTACTATTCGTGGCCAGTCAAATGAAAATGCTCCTTTAGGGAACGCAAGTATCAAAAATGAGCACGATGCAGTTAGTAGGAAGGCGTAAATAATTGTCAATTTCCTTCCATAATTACTTACGAGGAAAACACTCAGAACCGTTCCTAAAAGTAGCGAGTTATTTATTTCTTTCTGCTAAGCCAATGCCCAATTTTTTTATCGCAGAAGATTTACTTCCATCACTTGCATATTATTGCACATCTGCACACTTAGATCCCAAGAAAATTGAAATAAAAGAAAGACCTCTAACCTTGAACTTTGAAGAATAACGCAGAATTTTACGAAAAATATATTTTTTGTTTATTAACTCCTAAGGCCCCGAACAATCTATTCTACATAATTCAATTCTATTCGGTTATTTCTGTCATAAGAAATAACAGTTACACATTATTCGGATACTTCTTTGGAGGGAATGAAACCACGATTTCACATTTATTAACTTCTATAATGAAGATTTTTGTGTACATTTTGAACAGCTCTAATTTCTTGCTGATATATATTTTTATATTATCCCAAAAAACGGGTCTGCTAAGTATCCACACTTTCAAATTACCCGAAAAATTGGGATGTTGATTGAGTTCTTTAATATATCGAATTCATTTAGTTATTATAATTAGAATCAATATATGTATTTCAAACAGTATCTTTTGTGTTGCTTACCTGGCAGAGAAGTTAAAGCTCCAACAGCCACAGTGAAAAACAAATTATCACTTATATAACCTATATACTGAATAAAGCCGAAAAATTGCATACCCGCGATGAACCTACAAAAGCATACCTTCCGAGTCGAAAATTTAACGAAAATTAAAAAACGTACCAATTTATAATTATTAGACAGCTCCTTTTCCTTAACTCCCTCGTTGAGAAGAGGTCTTTGAACTTAATAGTTTTTCGATTATCTCGGCTAGTTAGTCTGTTAACCGATTTTGAAAAAGTCTCGTCCATGTTAATCAACTTAATGTTGTTTTCCTTCGCTGCTTTTATCAAAATTTTTTGGGCGTCTTTAGTTCTGCCGATAGCTAGAAGCCAGCGTGGGGATTCTGGAACGAGCCTAAAATTAATTTAAAAAATCATCTTACATTACATTGAGCGAAATATTACCAGTAAAGCCCCACATATAACATTGACAATAGACTGATAGCAAAATGGAAATTTCTCCAATCTCTCAATAGGTATGCTATTCCCGAAAGCAACGCATATCCAAATCCAAACGGTACTTGATATAAAATGGACACAATTGTTCTCCATTTACCGCCCACAACTTCCATACACATTACAAAGGATATCACCATTGTGCCTCCATTGGCCAAAGCAAGACAAAATCTGAAATAATTATCTTCATATATTTAACCCAGAACTTTCTATCGTGCTTTTTTTTATTATGTTTTAATGAGCTTTTTGAATAAGTCTTCTGGTCTTTTTGTTAAACCATAACAAGGCTGTATGTTTTTGTAAATTTCAACTTTGAATTTTCCTATACAGAGTGGCAATTTTCTGAATTTTTGTATGGGTAACTTCTACATTTTTAAAGATAGAGAATCCGTTAAATGGGCAAAATTGGGCAGAATTCGATTGCCTTTACCGTTTCAAAATTTAGGTTCCCGACTTGGTTCCTGAAATATCCTGAAAGGCAAGAAATCAACACTTTTAATTATTATATAATTCGTAAACTGCTTAAATTAGAAAAAAAGTTAAACTTGTCTTTGGTAGAACTTTTTGCGTTGAACTCAACAAACTAGAACTCCTTGTCATAGTCAACTTGATTTACGAGATAAAAAATAAACTTACCTTTTCTTAAATGGTACTCATAGTTGGCAGTAGACCTTTTAAAATCCTTATTTTTTCTGAATTTAACGATATAACTGTTTGTATGTTTTTCTCCTTTCGTTGGCGTAAAACTTCAAAAGAAGATGAAAAATGTGTAGTAGGCAATGGAAACAAGAACTATATTATCACACAAAGCACAAAACGAAAATGAAATAATTAACAGACACAATCATGTTTACTGGGCTAATGAAAATCATCTAATTGAAAATAAGCGAGATCAACGTGTTTTTTTGTGAATGTCTGGTGAGGCATTTTTAGTGATAAAATTATTAGTCCATTCTTTTATAATCACAATTTAAATATGGAAAGATATTTACACTTTTTACCTAATGGACTTGAAGACATGTTGAATAGTTTTCCGTGAGCATTGTATCGAAAATGGGCATATTTTCAACATGATAGTGCACCTTCACACAACTCACGAGTTGAATGTGAAGATGCCAAAAAATGCCTGAACGTAAACGGAAGTCAATTTGAACATTTAGTTTAAACGATTCATTATTGTTTTGTGCTTTGTGCGATAATATAGTTCTTGTTTCCATAGCCTACTACACATTTTTTATCTTATTTTGAAGTTTTAAGGCAACAAAAGGAGAAAAACATACAAACAATTATATCGTTAAATTCAGAAAAAAGTAAGGATTTTAAAAGGCCCACAGCCAACTATAATTACCATTTAAAAAACCATAAGTTTATTTTTTATCTCGTAAATCAAGTTTCCTATGATAACGAGTGCTAGTTGATTGGATTCAACGCAAAAAGTTGTACCAAGGCCAGTTTTAACTTTTTTTCTAAGTTTAGCAGTTTACGTAAAAAGTGATAATTACAAAATTGTTGATTTCTTGTCTTTCCAGGATATTTCAGGAATCAAGTCGGGTACCTAAATTTTGAAAACGGTAATGAATAGGCCATCGAATTCTGCTCAATTTTGCCCATTTAACGATTGGATGGATGGTCTATCTCTAAAAATGTAGAAGTTACCCATACAAAGATTCAGAAAATGGCCACCCTGAATATGGAATATTTCATTTGCATTTAAATAAATAAAAATTCAAATATTTTCTATTCATTATTAATATTGAAGTTATAAGAGAAAATAGAGGTATGCTAGCAAAAGTAGAAAGAAGAAGGCTATCTCAACTACATATTATGTAAATAAATTAAATATTTTTATTCATTGACTTAATGAATCTCTGATTAATTTTTATTATTATCGATAATTAATAATTGATTGAATCCAATTCTCAATTACAGATTTTAAATTTTGCTCACTTCTTTACTGTAGAAATTATAGACTTTTAATCGCTTAGCAATTACAACATGAAACGTTATATCTTAGTATTCAGTTACTATTTATTATTTATGCTACCGATAAAACTTTAATATACCTTATAAAGACGAATAGCGGAAAATACGGGGTTATTGATGCGAATATCCCAAGAACCGACTGCAGAAGAAGACAAACCATAAGTATATTCTTGCGACCATGTTTGTCAGCCAAAATTCCACAAAATATGTTACCTGAAATAAAATAATTTATTGCGTTATGTAATCGTTATTTGGTGTTTGGAAAAAGATTTTGCTGCCTACAATGCAATAAAAAATATGATGATATTTTGATCATATTTTCGACATACAACTTATTCCTTAAACTTCGACATCTCGTTACAATTTAGACAAGAAATTTGGGAAGCTTATCAGAAGGAAAAAACCTAGATTTTGCGGCATGTAAATGTGGCTCTATTTGTATAATTTTTTAAATATTTATAGGTGAGTTAGATATTAAATAAATACTAAATAAAAATAACATAGTACACGTCCAAAACCATCTTTTTACCACTTACGCATTGTTAATTTTCGATTTGTGTAGCGGATATTATTTGTTACCTAGCAAAACTCCTATCATTAAAGTAACTTGAGACATATCCATTAACTTCTGCCGGCTACACACTAAATCCCATTCCGAAGTGATCGTCGACACAAATACGGATCTATTGTAGCTGAAAGAGCTGCATTCGATTAGTTCCTGGGTGTTATTATTGTAATCTGCTGTTAAATTTTTCATGAAGCAATATCCCCGATTAATTCCGGTCTAAAAGCAAAGTTTCCATATTCATGTGAAATTATGTTTCTTCTTTTCTTACTTGCATGATATATTTAGCAGCTGGTTTAATTAAACTTTGCCATTCCTCATCCGTGCGATTTTCATAAATGTCTGGTTTTTTACACCAAAAATTAGTAGGTGGTGCCAAAAAAACAATACTCATTTGGAACCAAGCGATCGGAAATTTGATCAGCGACATTAAAATCGATATTTTTAACTGCCATTTTCCAAAATCGCCAATTGTCTCTTGAATTCTATCATTGTCAGTGTTTGCTGGTAAACTTGCTTCTGAAATTCAGAAGCAATGTATATAATTCCCTTGTATTACACATTAGTACCAAATATAATCGTCGATTTTTTTCGTGAAATAAGCCCACTTGGACTATACTAAAGTAATTTTTTTATACCTATAGTATTTTCAATTATTTTTTTTATTTAGAATTCTGTCTGTAGTGTGTAGCACCTTGTGTCTATTCTATCTAGCCAAATAACAATAGTGTAAAAAACCCCGGTTGTAACTGGGAAAATAACAATGACAATTAATCGATAATGGATTAGATTATTGCAACATTTCGGTTCAATAAAATTTCTATTTCATGTTAAAACCATCGTAGATTAGAGCTTAAAAATTAATAATAAAAAAGTATAAGTCCTCGTTTGACATACATTTTGCGTTGTTTGCTAGCAGTCCTTACTTCGAATGAATATAGGTACTAATAAAATACATTCCTAACTGAACAAATTTGTTTTCCGGTTACGGCTAGCTTATAGGCATTTGAATAATTTATTTTCAGTTTGTGGTTAATAATTTCAAAAAATAATCGAGATAAATACCATTTGATTCGATTTACAGATGTTTATAGTATAACGTGTTAACAAATTTTTATATAAATTATAAAAAAAATAAATATTCTGGTTTACCTTGGTCTTTGTCACGGTCACTTTCACAATTCGCGGACATATTCAAGAAAGAACTGCAAGAGAAATGCATTAACCGCTAGACTGGTACCTACATGCAAATAAAACTGTAAGACAATAATTGTTCCCGCCAATAAGTGAAAGCTGTAAGCTGTGGGCGGCAAAAAGTGTTTTAATCGCGACTAAACTAGATGCAAAATGCAAGAATAAAGCATGTAGAACCTCCGCATCTAAATAAATTTCTAGTTGTATTTAATTTTAATATTGGTAAAAACTGGCCGCATTTGGTCAGTGATGGTCAATTTAAGTGGGTGATTTTGAAAACTGGCTTCACACCGCAACACGTTGGCCTTCCAGTTACGGGCTCGCATACGGCATTCCACATTCAGCATTCAAACGTGGATTTTGTAGACAAATTTGCCTTTGCTGCATCCAAGAAAGCATTCATGGCCTCTAAAATAATTCCGAGATGGTTTGAAAATGTTTTTCTATCAAATATCCCAGAGAGGCGCCCCGTGCTCTTAATTGCAAATGAACACATTTCCCATATATCTTGCCAGCTTATTGAAGAAGCAATGAATAGTGATGACATTATTGTTAAATTTCCACTCAACTCAACGCATGTATTACAACCATTGGACGTTGGACTATTTAGAGGCGGAATTCCTAAAAGCCTTTCGTTCACATCGTTGAAGAAGAGTTTGCAAAAATGCCTGAAATAAATATCCAAAATGGCTTTAAAGCCACACATTTTAAAGGATGTTGTTTCTCCATGGATTTAAGAAAATATGAGAAGAAAAACCATCAAACTAACCAATATTAATTAACCAATTTAATAATTGCTTGGCACCTCCTCAGGTGGTAATAAACAACAGAAAACATTTGTTTTCAATTTTTTTCGATTCCTTTTTAATTAAATTTAATCGTTATCATCAGCGTATATATTATCAATATCCCAGTAAACATGTCTATTAAAATAACTGCGTATAATTAGAGAGAGCCAATTGACAAGAAAGCTCCTACTCTACCATTGTTAGCCATTCACATCTGTCCCTTTCAATAAAGCTTAACGCGTGTGTCAATTATAGCAAAATCAATGGTTAATTGGCCAGAAACTTCTCTTGCAAACAAGCACGCCCCGCCACCCCATTCAGTTGAAATGAATAGTAGTTATTCTTGTTAAAATATAGTCTGATTGCCCATACAACCCCATAGGGAGATAGAAATTGACTATTTGCCGACTCAGAAACAAACAATTCACATAATTGCAAATCTATTAGAGATTTAATGGTTTACTCGTAACAGAAACAAAGTTTACAAAACACAACAATTAAAAAAATAAATATTAAAATCTACACTATTTCTAAAAATGTACATTTTATAAATTCGAAAGCAAAATATGTCAATACAATTTATATAAAAGCTAAGGATACTTCTTCTTTCCTTAATTGGATTCTTTCCTAAATAATAATGCATAAATACAGTCTAATTGAATGGCATTAATCTGTAACTGTAAACATGATATAATTATGATTGTGTGTATGAGTTGAGTTAGGTTGCATAACATATACATCACTAACAAAATTGAGGAGTGAAAAAGTCTGTCTTTCATTGTGGGCACTTCAAATACCGCACACAAATCCCTAAAAAAGTAATCTGAAATATGCACAGGTTCAAATCTCACATGGTAATATGTATGCTATTATTAACAGTTTTTGCACAAAGTCCATTTTCTACGTACACACCAAAAAGAGGACAGGTGTAACCAAATTAAACTGAAGTTTGCAAGTTTAACTGCTTCAGTTCTAAGATACGTAGTGTTCAGAATGGAACATGCAATTTTGGGGCGCTAATAGCTGAGTACTGCTGTATCCAAAATATAGCAGAAGCTTTAAACTTTACGAAAGTCCAGCACTACAATCAGCTTAACACATACCAATCTTACGATCATCAAAACACTACAACTTATGTATTGTAAATAATCATCGCTWAATGTGAATGTTTAGACATGACTGAAATTACAAGACACTTTCTCAGYTGTTASCAAACACGTAAAATTAATCTTGCAGTWATCCATTCAGGCMGTGTAGACTGCTTTAAAGGCTAGAATTGCCTGTTATTTGGGACGAGTCSATACAAGCTGATGAATTGAGGAGTAAATCAGTTTTCTGTATTATTGCTTCAATRATAGCTTCCTAGCTGTTCATTGATAACACGATRACTAKWTACAGGATGTCGCAATTATAAGCTTTGAYTTTTSTTATTTGGAGCTACGCTYTAAAATATTTGAAATTGAAAGAGTACGTAAATTTTGATTTCAAAGTGGACAAATTTAGCTCTAAATGCAGATGCATGGGAACAACGTCCTTCTTAGAAGAGCATTCAKGATTAGATTCTTTAATTGCCTTAKMCCTAGGTCTAATGAGATGTTGTTTTAACAGTTTAAAATTCTGTTGAGGTAAGTTCTTCAAAGYTAGCTTTTTAAGAATGTTTAAAGTTGAAKARGCTTAAGTGTAAAACATTCACCTCATATAAACAACMACAAGATCTTTCTCATCGTCATTTACAGCACGAATTCTAAATTATTGTTTGGTATATTTTTGTTYGGTTTAGAATTATAGGAAATTATCTTTAGGTCTACGCGACTTTGGGCAAAATTTTACTAGTGAGTTTGGAGGCGCAATACCGTGSSCCGCCAGAAGCCTTGATTTTAAGCCGGTKGACTTTTTTTAACACATATTTTATGAACATCCCATAAGTAAATATTTTACTGATTTTAAAAAGTAGTTTAAAGCAGTTCCGAASGTSYCTAAACAAATACTRTTTTTRCAAATTTGAGCAAAACATTTCGTTTATWTARAGATAAATTTGAGTYCARTGAGAAATCACATTTAAGTGCAMATTTTTTGATTAGGAAATATCAGGAATTGTTTGTCATCGTCAAKAAAAGAACGATATTKAARAAATTAAAAAAYTCTCCTGCTTTAAATGMCTCCAAACTATTGCAGCTGGCACCTTATAAAAACTACAAGCTAAGTAATAAAAWTGTTATTTCCTTGATCTGAAGCTACCTAAACACAATTTTTTAGCTTTCAGCAAAAGTTTTTGAAAGTTTACGTCGTGGCACTTTAATTTSAATTAAAAAAAYAAGTCACAATACGACTTATGTTCATTCAAAAGATTAGATCRGATAATTGTCKTTGAWATTCGTYATAATAKRRGCAAAAAAATGTTTCTACAAATTCTACTATTTTTCAGCGTGTTGCAAAATAAGTCATCTTTAACATTTTCTGTGGCGCAACCTGTGTATGTTCTTGTAAAATATTAACTACGGTTTTATTAGTTGGATCATTTGACAGGCGAAACACTATTTGAACATTGAAAGATAATCAGTGCTATTTTGCATTCAAACCTAAGTTGATTTTTAGATTATTCAGTTGATAGAATGTACAAAAAATTGTTCTTTTGGAAAGTTTTGCATCCATATCGTAAATGGTCACTCCAAAATAAATACATATTGCATGTTAATAGCTCGAACAATGCAATTATTTTACTGGATTGAACTAGTGGTATTCAATGCAGAATGCATGTGTTTTAACTAATTGGTCGACAGAAGAACAGCATCAAATCAATCATAGCATTGCAACAATTGTTCATTTGAAAATACAAAGTGCATTCACAGTTTCATTTGATTAACGTACTGATGTGTAACAACCATGAACTCAACAATTGGAATGAATTCATTCTATAAAACAAATAATTACAACTGGCATCCATGAACGTAAGTTACGTTATGAAAAATAGCTGCTGCTGCGGTACTTAAGAAAGTGCAGGGACTTTGAGCACCGTAGCGAACCGGTAAATTTGAAGGACAGCACATTTGCTGATCTGAAGATTTCCGTAAGTTTGATACGTTCATCATTTCTTTCTCGACTGAGGCTTGATGCCGCAACTGTTCAAGACGCAGTTGATTTTGTCTCTTCCATTTGGTTCTGAAAACGGATTTATGTGTAGGCAACGTGACTATTTGATTTACAACTTTTTTGAAAACGTTATCGAATGTTTTTGGCATTTACTAACGTTTGTTTGTTCACACTGGGATGTGACACTCACCGTCTGTTTTGATACCAAGTTTTAACCTGGGTTTCGCTGAGATTTAGGGCATCAGCCACGTCACTTCTATCTGCTACCGATAAGTATTTTTGGCACCTAAACAAACATTCGTTATATTATTATAATACTTACTATACTACCTACTTAATAGGAATTTCATAATTCATTTATTTAAGAACAGTATCAATTATTAACGTAAAATTAAATATAGATAAAGGTTTCAGAAGAAATAATTCGGAATGCCTGATTGATCTTCTTCATGCTTTTTAGCATGAAGGTAAGTTATTACATCCTCTAAACAGAACGCATCAGTTAGTGAAAATATGATTAGTTTGTCAAGTTCCTAATCAATTTTTATGTAGACATACAGAATATGCAGTTATTTACTGTATATTCCCTTAAAAAGCTTGCAAGTGGATCTCTTTAGGTTTCTAGAAATTTCCACATGGCCTATTTCAGAATATAAAAATTTGTGAAACGGTCTTTCAGTTACATTTTCAGCTAAAGCAGGCCAATATTCAACATTTGACGTGTATCTAATATTTTCTGCTCTAGAATTTGAGGATACGAACAAAATAGTGTTACATATTCTTCGGCCTCGTTGCATTTTAAGCATTTTGCGTGGTTTTCAATTGCACAATATTGTTGAAAATTGTAATCTTATGTTTGATTACCTTAAGATGAGCGGCTCTCAAATCAATTTGGATTTTTGGAGACAGAAACGTTTTTTACTATAAAATTGCAAAATTAATGGATTTACTGAAATCTATTAGCAACTTCATCAAATACATTTGATTTGTTTTTGCGTTCATTGCCTGATGTAATTTAAATTAATATAGCTTTGGTACATTTGAGCATCTAAATAAATTATTCATAATATATTTTACTCTTCATTTAAATCAAGCTACTTTATAATACTCTTCACAACCCCAAATTTTATAAATATCCTACACAGGAAGATTTATTATTTATTTATATATCATGTTTGCTATCATATCATTTCTACGCAACTTATAAAAATGCATTATTTCTAAGCTCTGATTTTTCAATAATTATATTTTCCTATCCATTTTCAAAAGTTTAATTTTTTGTAATCGGTTATAAAATGAAATATTTTCTGGAATGAGCGTTTATACGATCATAACCGAAACATATGAAAATATTCCTGCGGATATGAATTTTATTAATTTTTCAAATATTAGAATAGCCACTATTTTAAATTTTATGTTCAAATGTGTCAAATTATTTTTTTCAAAGTATTTTTACTATATAACTGTACTAAAAATATGTAGCCTGATGAAAAAGTGTTTCGGGGAACGTTTGTTATTTAAATCTTGCAAAAAAGCCTTGCCGCCCCTTGAAGTAGACTTTCTTCCAAATAGTTACCTGAATATGAAATGGCAAATATTTTTCGCGGGAATCCGATTAACAAGTATTTACAATCACTTCAATAAAAATAAGTATGCGTTTAATTCAATTGATTTTAGCTAACAGAAATGCTGCTCTAATTTTTTTCTCGAATCGCACGGCGACGCATGGAAATGGATATAGAGTAAATTGAAATTGTTAGCACTGTTGGCCGCAACAAACTATAAGCAAAGTTAATCAAAATTGGCAATAATTTTCAGCCTGAATGTATTACATAAAACACCCGCTGCTTTATTCAAAAATCAACAAAAGTAGCAAATAACTTAAATTAAATAACCAAACGAAATCAACGGTCACCCAGTATAGAATTAAGTAGTAATCAGCGACAAATATGGTTGACACAAATTATTTTTCTTCCGAAATAGTTTTACTTTATAGCTGTACTAAAAATATGTAGCTTACAGCTTGTACAAATTCAAAGTGCTTACCGAAATTTTCTTTCCAAAAATGCTAACTGTGCATGAGTAAATGCTGTTCTTCTTCGACGAGGTTTTCGAGATTTTACCAGATCACAAGAATCATTCGGATCCTGCAATCGAATGTAATTCGAATCGTCGGGTAAAATATCATGATTGATAGTGGTATGCTGCTCGTCAATGGAAGAAGGTTCTGAGTCCAGATCAAAATCTGTAATTAATTGGAGAATAAATTACTAGAGAACTTTTGAAATAACTCAAACAAAGCATTCCAAATAATGTAAAGCGCAAAGTTTTTTTTTCATTGCTGTATAAAATTATTTTTCGTTAGCCTACATGGTTTCTTGTAATGAATACATAATGCACTGTGCCTGGGGTGTTAATTAACGCGAAGAAAACTGAAAACCGACTGTTTTAAACCTCCAGTAAAATACACGTCCTCCAATTAAATTGAAGTGGTCTCTTGCCATTTTACGTAAGTATATTATATTCTTTGGGTAATTCGCTTTGTCTTACATTATCATCTTCATTCATTGTGCAGTGAGATATTTCGGTATGTTCAAAATGAGTAGCTATAATATACATGGATCGAGCTGTAGAAAACTGAAAGTGAAGAAATTTACTCTTAGCTTACAATTATTAAATAAAATAAAATTATAATCACCAATTTCAACAGGTTTAATTTTATTTAAATAGCTGAAATGAAAATGCAAAAATTTTGTTCATTTTTAAGATTAAACACAATAATTAAAAAGGTATTTTTTTTCAGTAAAACGGTAACGCTTGGGGTGTTTCAAAAAATTACGGAAAAATCCTTGCTCAATTTTTTTCCCATCATTTGTCAGGGAAAATCAAGAAACCAAAAATTTTTTTTTTTTCAGTTAGTATTTTAATTGAACCAAGGAATTAGTATATGAATTAAAATAATATTTATAGAAGTCGGTTGATTGAAAAAGTTTTATATAATTTGTCTGTTTCGGGAAATGCTTGTACCTACTGCTATATATCAATTCAATTTATAACATTTGCTATAGAAGAAAAAGTAGTTTGCTGAAATAGGTACCTACCTACTAATAATTTGAATATAAAATTTGATGATAATAAAATTTGATGGCACAATAATCATGAAATTAATTCCGCCTGCATTTTTTGCCTCGGTACAATAAATCCAAATCGTCTGATAAATATGTTTTGTGGTAATTTTTTAATAATATTAAAATGTTGAACGATTACCGTAACGCAGAGAAGTAAAATGAAAGTCAACATATAGGTACTTTTACTTTATTCCATATTTTCTTTAAAAAACACTAGATTTTAATCATTAAAAATGTTAGTTGTTAATGTGCAATAGTGCATGTAGGTAGATACATATTTTGCAAATCTTTTCCAGAAGTAATTTCTGAGTAACTAGTGTATTTTGCTTCCAGCCTTACCTTGTGCAGAATTTGTTAAGACATCACCCAGCAAATCTTTAATCATGAAAGATTTATGACTCTCCTGCATTCTACCTATTTGTCTTCAATGTCACTGCATAATCAACAAAGAATACAATCTTGTCACTTAACCCTCAGATTAGAAGAAAATTAAAGAAACTGGATTATCATTAGCCGACACTTTATAACAAATCAACAACTAAACAGACACTAACAGGCTGAAACGTTCGCATAAACTCCAAAAGTTAGAAATAAGCGATCTAAACCGCAGACTTTTACCCCCGTTTAAACATTCTACCCTTAGTAAAAAGCCTGACGCCGCCCTCCAAGTCTAGAAGTACCGCCCCTTCCCGAGTTACCGCCAATCAGACTTTCAAAGGCCCTCGTTGGAAAGCTATAGGGGTAGTTTTGGACTAAGAGAAATGTTTTGGATTTTGCCGATAATCCAAGATCCAACTTAAACAGAGCAACCAAATATAATAAAAATTGATGTTATATCATTTGAGTGACCATCAATTTGTATACTAAAGGTGTATCTAAAGATTCATAGATTTTTACAAATTTGGTTAAAAGCTATTTTTAGGAAATCTATTAGTGATTAATGTGTTTAAAAATGTGTAATAAATAGTCTTGCAAAATTTAGTTTCGCATTTGCTATTCGGTTTTCGTTGCTTAGTAATCTCGTATTTTATTCAAATCGCTATTTTTAGTAATATTCGAACCGATTTTCTTATTAACAGTTAATTAAGTTGAAACTTTGGAATAGCGCATATGAAGAAACCCATTCGTAATTATTTCGCCTCGAATAAGTTATACAGTTTTATTTTTTGTGTTTATTACTCCTACGTTGGCAAATTCGTTTGAGTAAAAGCTCAAAACATTAACTGTTTTAGTCTGTTGTGGAAACCTGCAGTTTTCCATTTTTCTTCATATGAAAACGATTTAGCTAATGCTATTTAGTCAAGTACAAACGTATGATCTAGCTGTAAGCAATAATAAACAATTAAATTTTATAAGGATGTTCAATAGCTTTCACATAACTATTTAGATGAATACGGAATACTTTGTTGGACCAATTATAGTTTTAAGCGAGTTTGAACTAAAAGAACGACAAAACTTTTTTCGTTTTACAACTAAGGGAATTTTAATAGTTTTAAAAGCTAAACGTCCGTTTGCAGGTTACGTCAAAAAGTCAGGACAAAGCAAATCGAGAAAAAATTATGTGAACAGCAGATATCACAACAAAATATTAGTAAAATCACTGTACCGACTCCTAGTGCAATAATATAATTTTTTATTTAAAAATTTCCTTGCTTATGCCTAATTTTTCGACAATCGAGGTAAAAAATGTTAAAATTCGTTTCTTTAATACATCCTCCCTTATTTAGAAAGAGAGTCCAGAAGGGTGGAATATATTTACAGTACTTATGTGACTGGAAAATAGTCTTCTTAAATAGCTCATACAGAGGGATTTAATACTCTTTGCTTAAAACTGGTAAATTTGCAAAACTCTACAGTGTTTCCATTTGCACTTGCAACCGACGTTTTTGGTCATAACACTGTGTTGCCTTATGCCCAAATTATCTGTTGCCTTATGCCCAAATCAGCAAAAGTAGGAAAATAACTTAAAGAGATATGAGATAAAATATCAGTAGAGATTTGCATGGCTGTGTAAATGTTTGTTTTTGGGTTTTATTGCTTTACATTTTTTGTTTCCATGTCAATGTATTCTTTAATTTTACTGTATTAAATCGACACTCTCGTTATATTGAAGAATCGGATGTAATGAAACCATCAATTTTTAAAAAAAGTTCACACAAAGTCATGTGCTATTTAGTGATGATAGCAGTTTAACAAAACTAAAGGTTCAAACTACGAGCTGATTTCTCAGGTATTTGTAAAAGCAAAAACCCATATGGAGATGAGTCTGCAAGACCTATCTTATTAATTTCTGTATTTGCAAGCAGCTTTTGATATAATATCGACATTTAAACGAAGCTTTTAAGCTTGGTATTTTGGTAACACTAAAAACTGAAATTTAATCTTGTCTTGCTCTAACATGTGGATGGTGTTTCCTACATATGAGTCTGCATTTTAGTTGCCTTTTAATTAAATGTTTTTGGTTTTTATGTCTAAAGCTGTTTTATGTAACTATGCGCCAATGACCGCAATTCGAAGTAAAACTACAGGTAGAAATATCATTAAGCCACAATTTTTAGGGTTTAGCTAATAAAAGTTTACAATTCCATTTTATTGGCAATATTTATGTTTAAATTTAACATCAGTTGAATCAATTGCATTGATCCTAAACTTATATTTTTCGCTCTTACTCCATTTTATTTTAAACATGGTTAAAATTTAATGTAAAATTTAATATCGGTTGTAAAAAAACCATCAAAAGTAACAGTAACATCAGATGATTTTTCTGGGAAAATCAAAATTATTTCTAGTTATGTACGAGCTTGCTTATGCGAGTTCATTTGTGCATTGCCGCTTCCATGAGTGTGCTGATCAGCATTTCAGAAATACAATTATTTAAGCTCAAATCTTTTCGCTGTCATGATCCACTGAGTATCATACAGCTTTTTATTTAAATTGATCGCAAAAGAAGTCAATTACGGAAAAATCTGGAAAACGTATAAAATGAGAGCAGGGTTGAACTTGCCAAGTTATCAAAGGAAATAATCACTACCTATCGTTGAGCATATGAACTTGTATAGCGCTCTTAGAAATGTCAACAATTTTCACAATAAATAACGTGTCTTCAGATATAAATAAATAGCTACGTTTTAACTTTAATGGAAGTATGGATTCATCAGGAATCTCGGGCACTGTAACTAAAGAAATAATTAATCCTTATTGACATGTAAGTAGATAATAAGCTCTGTTTTGGACAAAACACGCTTTTCCTTGCCAATGAAAAGGCGATAAATTGGAATAATATATAATCGACTTTTTTGTTCGTTTATGTATCTGAAGGTATCCTGAAAAAGATATTAAATTTTTCTGAGTTCTGGTCTGCATGTGACAAAAGCTACACCACTTATAGTCTCGTGTTTATTTGGCATTTATGTATTCATAGTCTCGACTGTGCTTTGCTAACTTCTTCAATCCGTATCTATTACCATGTAAATAACGTCATTTTGGATTCATGTTATTCGCAGCCGCGTATCTGCGACCCTTAACTTTTACGTGGAGGGTGTGGATCTTAAAGCGACGGTGTGTATATTTTACTGTTTAAATTTTTATATTTAACTTGAGAAACTTTTGAGATTAAAAAAATCATCCAGATCAGTTTGCCTAACTTCCCCCATCTGCTTTTGTATTTGGCTCAACATTATTTTTCATTCTCCTTAGTATCTATCTGGTGGTAGCATAAAGCTCAATCCAATTAAATTTACTTTAGCTTCATTACGGCGACTTTTTGAGTCGGATAAATTTTCATTTAAAGAGATGCGCCTGCAGTATTATTTCCGCCAGGTGAAGTAACTAACGTGCAAAATTCTAGCTCATCTGCACCATAACTTTTTGTACTGATTTTTTAATCCGGTCAATTCGGTTGCGCAATTTTAATGCTAATTATGTTATGATGTCAAAAACAAATTTTTGTACTCATTGTTCGATATAGGACAGTTAGAATTGCATAAAATAATTATGCGAATAATAGTTCCAAGTGCAAGTCAAAATTTGCTGAAATATTGGTTTTTTGTATTCTACTTCTATCACATTACAATCTAAACCACATAATAGTCAAACAGTATATTCTTCTGGAGTTTCAAAAATTCCATTACATCTTTAAATATAGTCAAACAAAAATTGGAAAATGATGTAAATCTTAAGGAACGCTCACGTTTAACTACGCTCATATTACTGAGGCTATTATTGAACCTCTCGTAATATGTGTAAGCTCAACTTATTTTCAATTTAATAATAATTTTGATCAACAAAGTTTTAGAATGATGAAATACGAATTTGAAGCAAGAATTTGGTGGCAATATATTGATAATGTCTTTTCAATTTATAATCAAATATATATCAACGTCTTACAGATCAGTTGTTATTGAGTTTTCGAAAAAGTGTTATGGAAACTTAACCCAGTAATTTTTGCTCTAGAACTACCCCGTGAAGTGTTGGTCGCACCATTTTCAGATACCCTGTATATCAAAACTCTCCAAACACATGCAAGATTCAATACATCCCTGAAATATTTTCATAGGAACTGTTTGTATTGGTGTTGTTCATCTATTACACGGCACCAGTTTTCGTATCTCGTTTTTAGAAAATACAAGCATTGATGTATAAAATGGTTTCAGTTTTATTTCGGTTTTTATTTCCATGCCTGCATAGAAACTGAATAAAGACGAATAAAAGCAGCATTGAAAGCTGTTTTCGCTTACCCGGCTTTTCAAGTGCCGGGGGAAAATGAGCCAAAGCCACGAGTTATTATTGGTGGCGGTTGCCATAAAGGAGCCCATTCCGAAACGGAACTATATAATTATGGAAATACATCGAATATGGTTTTAGAATTTTTGAAATGTTTTTGGAAAATATATTAAATTGAATAATGGTTCTTAGATCTTCAATAATCGGGAAAATGTCCAGATTTTCATTGCAAACACTTTGATACTGATATCGTTTCGGACAATTTTGAAAAATTAAAAGAGTGGCTTTTATAATGCCTCTCTAATCCCAGATAACAACTCGATTAATGGTCAAACATTCCACGCTTCGTCGATCATCTTAAATTGCAATTAGTGGGTGAATGAAGATACTGTGTTTTGGTGTTTATAAGACAATGAACAATATGGGTCAATAATTTTGCATTATTATATGTATAGGAGCAAAACGAAATGGATACAGTTTTTCTCTTAACACCACTACCACCATATAAGTTGCAGTATCTCCAGTTTGCTGATTTCCTATTGTTAGTGAATAATCCAGTATATTGTAAGCAAAGTTATGTCAAAATAACATAATCTTCATCAATAAGATTCAATTTCATATCCAGATATCTTGACTCATCCTACTTTTATAACTTATCTACTATATAAAACTGCTGTTTTAAATCGTGAGATGATAGACATACCAACCAATATATTCTAGACATACTCATCTTGACCACGCTGTATATTTTTCATTTCACATAAGTTTGTTTAATCTTCGCAAAACATTTTATAGATTTCTCTGATAAAAAGTTCTGTTCCTAGGCAGAAAGCAGGAAAAAGGAAATTAGCAACGTTAAGATACATGTTGATAATAGATAAATTGTAAAGCGAAAAAACTGTAAAACCAAGAGTCACCAAGAGCTTTGTTACACGAAATACAAGGTGTCAATAGTTTGAAATTTAGATACAAAACATGAAATATGTAACTTGACCTAACAGGTCATTTGGTACGCCAAAAGGATGCGACACTCCTACCTATTCAATTTCTTTGAAGATCTTCACTAGAAATTTTATTTGCAAGTTTTGCAATTTGCAAACGTATTTTTTCATTATTTTCTATCTAGTATCTAAGCTAAAAATATTTGACAAGTTAGGACAAAAATTTGAATAAGCAATTAAACACAGTTAAAAACCAACATATTTTTAATTAAACATTCGGAAACCCAAAATTGGTATGTACTTAAAAATACTTGCATCTCGTCAAATTTGATCTCTAAAAATAATCGTTTGTCGACTTTTATATGATCTTAATGAAGTCTCTTAAATTGGATAGTAACGCCCCCAAATTAACCAATTTAATTTTTGTTCATTTGGTGTACCCAACGCTACTTCGCATACTCATATTATTGGCAAATGAGTACACTAGACGGCACAAGTGTATAATAATAAAATACATTTTTTGTAAAAACATCGTTTGTTCCCGATTCGTAAAATGTTGGAATGATGATGTCTGTTTTAAAAGCCCAATGGTCTCCCTGTTTAATTTTGCTTCAGCGTCCCCTTGTATCTGTCGATTCACACACGAATAAAAATCTCGTTATCTCTAACCCTGAAAATGTTGAAAAATAATCACTTGGACGCGTGCAGCCTCTTGACTGCACGACCTTTTTATCCTGCCGTACTTAAGCCCTAGCAGGACATCGTTATTTCCCTGCAGGAATCACTAGGCTTTGCGGTTGTTATAGAAAAGTGTTTTATAGGGAGCTTTTGATTGTCTCAACCGGTTTAATTAATATTCTGACTCCACTTTACCGAATTTCCTTCTAAAGGCTGAGAAGATGATCGAACTACATCCAGTTATCAAATGAAGTTTCCAGACGTCTGTACTAATTATCTGAAATTTGCAATATTGCAAACATTCGGTGTAGGCACTTCTGAGCACCTGAGCGCTTTTTTATGTTTTTAATATATTAAACGATGAAACATCAACAGCCCCTTTTAATTTTTGCCCTAACGTATTTTTTAGCTTGTGTATAATCAAATGCTCATCAAACATAATTTTTTGATTTACAATGCGAAGATTTAATGCTTTCCTTACTGGCGCCCAGGACACATTTCTATTGCATAGTAAAATGATCTGTTTTAGATTATTTTAAATTTTTTTAGGTTTCTCAATATTTGGGCGAGCACCTATAGAGGCGCAGAGCAGAGCCGCAAGTGGGCGATAGCAATACTGTTGTATAATAGCAATTTTGTATGCAAATAATAGCTATTTCCCAAGTAAATTTTTGTACTTTATGTCTACACAGTTTTTCACTTTTACTGTGGAAAATTATTGTTCATTTGCTAAGCTTTTTGCTCAGCCAGTTCTGCTAAGTCAGACAATTTTCTCTCAAGTTAGAAATCTGAGTGAGTAGGTCAACAAAAGCTGAACGATAATTTCAATAATGTCTCTTGCTTGCTCGTTTTAAAAAAATCGTATATAAAAAGCTACGAATTTTATGCGGGACATTTGAATAACCCTGAAAGCTGATTCCAATGGGTGGCAGTTAAATAATCAATAGTAGTATTACGAAACATTTTTATTCGGGAAAAACTACATGCATTATATTAAAAGCACAATAATGAACGCTATTGATGATACATCGAAATTACATCAAAACAAGCTGGATTTGTAAAAAACTGTTTCGCAATTTTTTGAATTCTTTTAATAACTAACTGCTTAAATTTTGAATTAGGGCTGACCAGTTTTCTCACTAGTAAATCTCCTGTCTTTATACAATTCTAACTACTCCTAATTGATCCCATGCGAATCTTGTAAACATAACAAAAATTTACAAACGTCTATACAGCGAATTCCATCAATGTTATCCTCGTAGAAGTTACGGTTTTCAGTGGTATAATCTATGCCACGTTTCCTAAATGTGGCGATTAGTTCTGCTAAAAATTCACATTTCCACTTATTATTAGCTATTCTTACACGCTTCAAGAACTGCAAATTTGAGACCAGTGGGTATAAGGTTATTTTTTTTAGATTGTTAAATTCCAAATTTAAACTTTCCAGTGCTACTAAAGGTAGAAATGACTCGAAAAGTAATTCTGAGATACAATTGTTTTGAATATCTAACTCTTTGAGAGATGCCAAGTTTGAAAACGTGCCAATTTTGATTTGGGTTAGATTGTTGTTAGCGATGAGAAGGCTCTGCAGTTGGGGAATGTTTTGAAAAGATCCCAACGCAATATCGCGTATGTTGTTATCATTTAAATTTAACATTTTCAAGCTATCTAGACCGTGAAAGTCTTCCCGTTCTAGAACATTAATTTTATTATAACTTAGATCTAGAACTCGTAGGAAACATAGTTCAGAAAACGTTGACTGCCAAAAATAACTTAGTTCATTATGACTCAAATTTAGTACCTGTATTTGCTTTAATCCGTGGAAAGTGTGTGGTTTCAGATTTTGCAGCTTAAGATGTGACAAATTAAGATAACTTAAGCTATACAAATCTTGAAATATGGAACTATTCAAAGCTATTTGATTTTGAAACATTTTAAAACCCTCAAGTGTTTGCAGACTGAATAAGCCTCTTAAAGCGCCAATCGACAAATTTTGAATGGTGGAATTTTGGAATTCCACAACTGTCAAGTTAAATAACCCTTGAAATGCTCTTTCTTCGATGTTATTAATGCTTGAGTTGCAAAACACCAATTGTTGCAAAAATGGTGTTGCTAAGAACGATTTTTGATGAAGAACCCCGTTGAAAGTTACTATCAGTTTAGTCAGCATAAGGTGCTCAACATTGCTAGATAAGCCTATTGAAGTTACATTACTCTGGGTTAAATCCAATAAATTGAAAATTGTTATATTGTAGAACATATCGGAAGTAATTTCAGCCACTTTGGAATGCTTTAAATATATATTTAATGGGTTTGAACTGGAAAGCTCAGAAAAGGCAGCTCTTTCTATAGTCAGCATACCATGGTTTTCATCAATATGTATCTCCTCGATATAATTCAATCTATGAAATGATTTACTTTGAATTGTTTCTAAACAATTTCTAGAAATTGTCACCTTAGTCAAGGGTAAATTGCTAAATAATTGGCTAGTTATTGTGGTCAATTTGTTATTGGCAAGGTTTATTTCGCGAACTGATTTTAACGGCTGAAAAACCACAGACTCAATAGTTTCTAATAAATTATTTTCCAGGTTTAATATTAGCAACTTACTCAAATTATAGAATGCCTCATCGTCAATTTGTGTTAGATAATTTGAGGCCAAGCTTAAATTGGACAAACTGTTGCCAACATTGGCAAAACTATTTTTATTTAAGCTAATATTATTAAATGACAAATCTAACTCGTACACAAACCGCATACTTTCAAAACTTTTATCATTCAGTTGCATGATTTTATTGTAAGATAATTTAAGGTGACGAATTGCTGCGCCATGAAACACATGAACAATATTTTCAATGCGATTGTGAGATAAATCTAAAAGTTCGATGTTGCTTAATGTAAAGAGATAATCATTGAGGATGGTAAAGTTATTATAACTGAAATTTAAATACATGAAATTCGCCCCTTGGAAGGTTTTCGGATTAATATTGGTCAACGAGCATTTTGAAAAATCTATGTAAGTGGTGCCATAGATTTTAGAATGTGTAGAAAGTTTTTTATCGAGTGTTACTAAGGAGTTTCCCGAAACAATCAAATGTGTGCTGGATATACGATATTTTGGATACATCAGAATGTCCCAATCGGTTAGAGACTGAGATAAATTAAGTAGGTGAAAATGTACTTCAGAGCGCTCTTCGGTGTCAGTACTATTGGCAACAGTACTGGTCAAATTGTTATTTGCTAAGTTAAGGTTCAGGTTACTCAACCCCTGATAAAAACCGGCCTGATGTATTTCGATTTTTTTGATGCAATTATTGTTTAAATATAAATAATCTTTGACTGGGAATGACCAGAATCCCGTTTTCTTGGGAAGCTCGAAAACAGCAATTTGGTTAAATGACAAGTCTAAAATCTTAAGAGGTGAGCAAAACAATTTAAAGTCTACATTGGTAATTTTATTGTTGGTTAAGTTCAAGTCTTTTAAGGTTTCGGGTAAATTCGATACAAAATTGATTTTATTTATATTATTGGAACCCAGATCGAGATGCTTTAATCCTTTCATATCATTAAACGCGCCACCAGCTACGTGGTTAATGCCGCAAAAATTGAGCGATAAACTTGAAACGTTAACCAACGGTTGTTCATGGCTTACTGTAGGACTCAATAAATGGTAAATGTTAGGAAATTTTGAGTTTGTAATCCTCAGCTCGCGCAAATTAGTTAAATATTTGCGGCAAATGTCTAGTTCAAACATTTCAAACAGATAGTCGTCTATGGTAGTGTTGTGGCATGTTATATCCAAATATCCAGAATCTGGTTCTTCTGCCTGTTCGCATTCATCCTGAATCCATCCGTGCGGTGCCTTCACGTGACACTTAGCAAGTGAATCTTTGAATGTGGAGATCAGTATGATAGTACAGATAAATGTCTTTAGCCAAAACATCTAAAAATAAATAGTTGTAAAATAAAAAATAACATATTTTTATCCGACCATGTGTTAAACATATAGGTCTTTAAAAGCCTATCACAGCCGTTATATTAATAACCGTTATAAGAACTCAGTCAAGACATTAATTCCGATCACAACTTGCCATATACCATACATTAGAGTCAGAAGCACTCGTGAATTCGGAGAAGGCTACCTAGTAGCTCAATGTGAAGAGATAGAAGGTTTAGAACAGATATTTTGCATGTAGAAAAATTTTATATATAATATAAATGAAGTGGCTCGATCTAACAAGGTGAAACTTGCAATAATATTATTGAAGGTACAGATCCACTGATGTCTCGGCAAACTGCATTGGATTATAAAAAATCGGATTTTTTCTTAAAAAGTTTTTTCTTTCTTTTCTCCTGAGGTTGGAGGACAAACATTTTGGAAGTGAGGAATCTGTCCCAAACCACATTGTTCGGATTAATGTATTATTGTTTAGGGGCAGATTCCGAACGTTCAGATTGGTGGAAATTCGGATAAAAGCAAGTTCGGATTAAAGGAGTTTTACTGTATATTTACACTCAAGTGATAATTTCGTAATGTAGCTGTTAGCTATTATTCATTTGCAATCCCAGTTGTTCAAACTTGTTAGCCAAACGATGCCTTTTTCACCACCTCTATTGACAGAACATACACCAAACACTTGAAATTCTATTTATTATTAGTGATAATGCAGGGCAGCATTCCATTATTACGTAAAATGGCTAATCGTTATAGTTAAGATAGTAAATATGAAGAATTGAGCAAGAGAGAAAAAGATAAAAGAATAAAATTATTGCCAAAAGACAAATTTAGTTTATGTACTGAACAACGAACTCCGCGAACTCAAAAACACGAAAAGTGGACCTTCAAGCAACAGAAGCGAAAGCGTAACTCACCAATAAAAATATTTATTGCTCCTAACAATCGGCAACCACTATTGTTTTAGGGCCAGACTCCAAAATTTTCCTTTTAAAGTGTAATTTAAAACTAATTCTAATGTGAGAAAGCAAGTAGCTAAATATCTTTAATACCAGAAGCACACAAAAGTTCTAATAACTTAATATTATATACTATAATAATTAGTAAATTACTTGCCTTGGGAGACGTTGAACATATGACGGTTGATGAAGGAAAGCGTACAAGCACGGTTCCAAACAAACTGTATGGATTTTTCAATTGTATGGAAATATAGCAATCGAATATTCAAAAATTATAGTGCACATGACTTAATGGTATACATATTAGACAGGGCTTGCACATAAACAATATTTTTTTGCCAAGAAATTGTGTCTATTGCAATTTTAGATATCAGCAAAATACTAAACAAAACTAATTACTTTTGGGGAGAGTTTGAAAAAAAAGGTATATTTCTCGATGATATTCGCTCTTGAAAACGGACATTCAACTTTGCTATTAAGCAACATTTTAAAATAGTCCAATAGTTTTAATTTCGCAAATTATGAATATAATATAGTTTTGTAGAAATTTGTTGGTATTTTTTAAATTAAATTTCAACATCATGTCACCCTAAAGTTTTGGGCTATCGTTTATATACCAAACTAGTGTTATTTGCGGATCTAAAATACTAAGATAAACATCTTGTACATTGTGCGTACATAAAATATTATCAAGTGGAAAAAGTTCTTCAAATGGAAATGCAAAATATAAAATAAATCTTGAACTAACTTTTTTATAATAAAACAATCGTCATAATCAAACGCACGACACGATATGTATAAAACAGTTTCATTCTCCTCAAGTTGTATTTTTCTCCGGCTGATCTATTTAAAAGCCGAATAAAAGATCCCATCAGTTTCAAAGCCGAAAGTTATAGGGTAGTTTATGCAGTAAATAAGATGTTTTGAATACATTAGGGTTGGCAATCTCGGTTCCAGTAATAGGGCTCGTTAGGGGGATAATAGTTGCAAATTTGCGCCCGGGTGTCAAATTAGGGCTAATCAAGGAGACATTTGTCGGAAATGACGCCCTTTGTCGGTTAAATAACAAAGAGATTTAGCATCGATATTTACGACGTAGCAGCACGATAAAGACTGTTTCCATAAAAAAATGCAACGTTTTTTTCAGAACCTTGACATGGAAGTTTCATTATCCCTTTCCCTTGTCCTCGAGAACCTAAAATAAATTTTCGTTCCTGCTTAAAGCTTTTTAAAATTTGACTCCAACAAAACCTAAGAAACCCGGTATGTTTAGTGGATCTTTTACTCTGCGCCGACGTTCGCTGGAGGCAATTTTGGTTGCACACCCGACCTGTTGGGCATCTGACGCACGCGCGTTTTAATGTTGTTGGGCGATGCGGTGGAAGTTTGTCGGAGATCGGTGTAGGCATCTCCCAACGATCGCCAAACCTATTTTGTGACCGAAAGTTCTCAACTTCTCGCGTTATTTATACTATTATTGTTTTAAATATATAGAAAACGATCTCGATGTCTTGTATAGTGTTAATCGGGATAATTCGGACTTGGAGATTTGAACATACCACAAAGGTACGTAAAGAAAACATCAACAAGCGTGATATGCAATTCACATAATAATTGAATTATATTCCGGTATAGTCGAGATCTGGAAAATACCTTAGATAAATTTACTGAAGGCGATTTCAGAAAACGCTTTTGTTTCTCAAAGGAAATTGTGCAAAATGTTTTGTTGCCATTAATCAATCACCAACAACAAATCGACGCGTTCCTGTTCGTTTGATAATAGATATTTTTAATGAATTTTATTGTGAGGCCCTACTTGGTGCAAAAATTCAAGCTTGTACCTATGGTGTGTTTTTAAATAATAATAATAATACACAAAGTTATTACTGAATTACATTTTTTTCATGTTTAGAAAGGAGGTTTCGGAATCAATTGATTGATTTCCTCAACGTTAATAACGGCTTTTACCGCTAATTTGTCTTTTCTTAGGAAAATGAACACCAAGCAGTGCCGAACTTTCATTAGTAAATTAATAATATCACCGCAAAAGTGGACGGCGTGGTCCACCAGAATAGCGATATTGCGCATGCTCATTCTATGGGAGAATCGTCGGCGATTCCACTTAACGAAGGACAGCTTTGCATCAAAAACCCGTCGTTTTCGCGTTGACGGCGGCGCTATTGGTCATTCGGCAACAGAATATCCGGCAAAGTTCCGAAGATCGACTAAACATACAGGCCTTAGTAGATCCAAGATACTATCGTACTATAGATAAAAACTAATGTGCAGAATTAACGCTAATATAGTGTTAAATCGCTACCTTCAAGAAATAATAACGAGATTCACTCAAAAACTCCTCCAACTTGAATACTTCGGCTAATTCCGCGAGGCGGATCTCGCATAATCCCGAAAAGCATTACAGAAAGTGATAGCGGTTTGTTTGCCATTATCCACCTATTCAACAGAGCTTTTATGAATGCTTTTGATTGGCAAATTACACATTTTGAAATAGATAAATTAAATTATAGAGTATTTTGAGGCTTCTAAGAAGGGTGTCGTTACATATAATCACTAAGTTAAATGGAGAATATAATTAAATTTTTAAAGTATCAAATCACATCATCATTGTTACCTTAAGTAGTTTACGAGAACACCAAATCAGTTTGCAATCGGAAAAAATCAACAGAAACAGAAAACGAATGATTTGCTGTCGGTGAATCGCTTGATCAGCTAACTTAAACTTTGTTCCGAATAAATTTTGTCACCTTCGAAAATTCCCGAATACCCAATTTTAGTAAAAAAAACTCCAAATTGTTAATTTTTCCGTGAAAAAGACCATTAAAACAATAACTTTGATCACCTGGATTTCTTTGTCCGTTGACTTCTTCTAAAGTAAGTTGTGCTAAATCATATTATTTCTACCACAGCAATCTGCAATTAAATTTGTTACCGTTACTTATGAAACGCCCCTATACAAAAAAAAACATTTTCATCTATCTCAAACTAATTTGTTGTATACGATTTAAGATAAAAATGATTATTTTATTTAATACTTTATTTCTGGGCTCAAAATACTGTTCTGAAATCCACCATTGAATTTTGTCAATTACTTATAGAACATTCTAGAGTGTTTTGTTATCAAAAATGCATTGTTTAGAAAGATGTAGGTTATTTTAAGATAGTCCATTGTGGTGAACTCTTAGACTTCGGAAATTCGCCTGCAAAATAGCCAAGAATAACAATGTTGGAAAAATTGATCTCTGAGGCACCAAACCACCTTTCCACCAAAGCTACTGACAACAAGATGACAAAATATTAACAAATTAATATGTAAAATTTTTTACTTTTGTGATTCCATAATTTTATGCTCTTGTCTTTCCCTTGAAATTATGTGTGACTGTTTTCGGAACTTATTTTAGAAGAAAAATAACGAGTAACGGTGCAACCTTAATTCTTTGTCAAATAAAGAAATGGAAAACTAAACTAAAATAAACGTATATCTTAACTTTGAGCTTAATTTACATCAATTTCCGCTTAATTTGTAAAATTAATATTCGTTGACACACGGTCGGGCCATCCTGGCTCAGTGCGGTTTCGTATTTTTTCAAAATCTTGTAAATTTTATATTATTTTAAAATAACCAGAAATTACAATTTCCCGCTTTTTTTGCCTAAAACTATATTTTACTTGTTAGATAATTATGAAAACCTGGAGCAATAATATAATATAACAGACCCAAAGATTTTAAAACCAATAATCTAAAATCAATTTATACCCCGCATAGGGTGACGACAACATTTTTTATTTCTAATGGATTAAAGCACAGTTTAGTTTTGCATAGCCTCCAGGAGCGTTTCTCCTATTTTGGCAGGAGATCGTGTAATTTTTACTCCTACAGCTTCCAGAGCTTTCACTTTGTCTTCGGCTTTTCCTTTGCCGCCCGAGATAATTGCTCCTAATTCACCAAAAAAATAATTAGAGCTGATTTAACAAACCTAGCAGCAAATTGACCTGCATGTCCCATTCTACGTCCTGGCGGCGCGGTCATTCCTGCAATAAAAGCGACCACTGGCTTGGATTTGCTGCCTTTATTGTGCTGGGCCAGATATTCAGCTGCGTTTTCTTCGTCCATCCCACCAATTTCACCGATCAACACTATGCCTTCAGTGTCGGTATCGTTTAAAAATACCTCTAAACAGTCGATAAAATTAGTCCCATTAAACGGATCACCACCAATTCCTACACAAAGTGTTTGCCCTAAGCCAGACTGGGTAGTCTGGTGCACCGCTTCATATGTAAGAGTTCCTGACCTAAATGATATCGAAAATAAACGAATTGAAACACCAATGGAAGGAAATTATTTCAATTACCGGGATACAATTCCAACTTTTCCTTTTTGATGAATGAAGCCTGGCATTATTCCCATTTTGCAAGCTTCGGGATAGATAATCCCTGGACAGTTGGGTCCGACCATTCTGGATTTGTCCTGTCTCACTAGCCTGTGTTTTACTTTTACCATGTCATGCTGTGGAATACCTTCAGTAATGACCACAATCAGTTCGATTTCGGCATCCAGTGCTTCATGAATTGCTTTCGCAGCTCCTGTAAGCCAAATATTGCTTTTTTATGTGATAAAAGCTCCATGGGTACCTACAACGCATTTGTAACTGTTCAAATGTTTAGTGATAAGATGCTAGAGGATTTTCCTAAGTATATAAATTTAAAATAATTTCGATTCTGACAAAACTTTGATTGTGAGCGTTCGGATTTCAGTTTATGTCACCTTCCTTAGCTAGTTGTTCTTAAATGCAATGATTTGAAAGAATCGGGTTTCAGGCATGTTTCTCTTTGGGCCGTAAACTTACTGCAAAATCAATAAACTCATTATAATAACTCTTAAACATTAAGATGGATTGTCTTTGCGTCTTTGACATTTTGGTTTAAAATGTATCTTACAAGCTTGTTGTTATGTCCATCCTTCATGCAAATTGTAATACCGCTTTATAAAAATATTATCACATACAGTTATTACTTGAAAAAAATATATTGAAACCGCATTAGTATACACTTCTAGTTAGCTGTTGTAAACTGTTTAGACAAAATAAAAACTGTTAAACAAAAATATTTAGAAACAGTTTCTTCAAAAGTCGAACTTTACAATCGGTCATACAGATTGTGCAGTGCAGGATCCATCACAGCATATTCTTTCGTATGTTCCAAGCTCCACCTTTTCTTGTGTTCCCTAATTTCAGCTTCATTTAATTATTTCGTGAATCCGTTTACGGTGTAATTTCCATGTTATTATCCAATTATATTGTTTTATATTATTTCTTTACAACTTATAACTCAAATAAAACGTCGCAAATGAAATGTTGTTGTTTCGCCATAACTTAAATAAATTAAAATGAAATAGAAGAACGTAACATTAAGCTACAAAAATAAACGTAAAAAAGCCAGAATTTTTGTCAATTTGTAGTTATTTTATTGTATTTTATATAAAAAGTTTTGGCCCAATTTTTGCACCCACCCAATGTGTCAAACCAGCAACAAAAAAATAATTCAATTCAATTAAATTGAATTATAAATTAGATGCTAATCCTTTCGTTCCATGTCTGCTTGGAAAAATTCTGTTTAATCTTCGAGCTCATGATGTCATAAAAACCCATTCGTCATACGAATTACCAGCAACTCCTAATTTTTCGTCGATAATAACAAGAAAAAAGAAAATATTAACGAGTACAGCAGTTAAGGGTTTTTGATTATAAGCCAGTAAATGCTACTATTATATAAATATCGATTTATATAATAGTAGCATTTACTGGAATTTTAGGACGGTTAAACGTTTTGTGAAATCTAAGTGGAATCTGCTCTCTCGTGCATTAAAAATCGCTTATTATTTCAGCCCAAATGTTTAAGTTGACACGAAATTTTTTCTGCAACACATGTTTTTTTTAAATCACTTTCAATGTGTAGATGCGATTTTTGAAGAATTGGGCGAATGAATCGCGGACGTAGAAAATCTTATATGGAGCCTGAGCTTGAGCTTTCCCCTAATAGAGGGGTGGCAAAACCTAAAATCAATACCGAGAATAACCGTTTTTTAGAAGCATCACATCAATATAATATACATTCTTTTTGGTAGAAATCTGTTTTTAGAATTTAAACTCTGTGGTGAATAGTTGTATTAATCCGTTGAAACATCATAGACAAATAATTGCCGGGGTTAGAAACAAAAAGTGCAATTTCTAAATGTTGGCGGAAAATTGCGGATTAGTTTTGTGATATTTGAAATATAGAAATAATTTGTGAATAGTTAACAACCAAATCAAAAATAATGAACTAAAATAAAACAAATAACGAAGAAATATTACAAATAAACAACACTAATCGTCGTAGTTCGAAACCACTTCTACCACCCATTCTTCGAGGTTTTCGTTTGCGTCTTCAATAATTTTCGCAGTTTTATTTCCGTGGGATTATTTTTCTATTTTGGCTTCATGTTGCAAAGACTTATAGTGCTCGTGGTGCATCGGAAATGTTCATATTCGGTCTTTCTTTTTGAAGAATTGAACATTTCTCAGATTAACATGAAATAACAATGTTTATGATCTGTTAAAATAAAAATGATATAAAACTAGCTCTTTCCCATCAAAATTAAGAACATTCGCTCCATTACAAGCGTTTTTTAAAGTCTTTCAAAATACAGTGAAAAATTGCAAGCTAAACAAATGAGTTGCTGGGACATTAATAACGATAAAGTATTTGGACGACCTGGAAAATACTATCTGAGTAATAATCAGGAATGAAGACATGTGCTTTTTTTCAGATGCAGATGATTCAGTACAATACATATTAACCTGATATTTATCAATTTAACAAATGTTTTTTAAAGAAATGTTGTACATTTTTATTCTGGAGGCCTCATAATCCAGTGGCAAATTCCGATTTATTGAAAAACCTTGAAATTTAATATTCGAGGGTTTCACTTGATGCAACAAAAATGTGGCACTGGATTATATACACAGATTTTCTAGCTTTATAAACTTAAATATAGCTTGTCAAAATTCACAATGTAAAGAAACAACCCGGTTTTAACTCACTTTCTTAGATTGACGAAGGAACATATTTTTTCAAATACCTACGGAAAACATATCGGTGCTAAGGGCCTAAAGACTCATTATCGCCGTAATCAAGCTGGTGTCGCAAAGAAATGGAAATAATTTATAATTTACCCCGCCAAAAAAATAAATCGTAAATAGTCAAATTGCAAGTACCTGGTGGTGGAACAAAGATGATTGTAGCATTGGCTTGAGTAGCAGTTTTGGCTTCTTTAACAGAATCGAAAACTGGCAGACCCAGATGGGTTTTGCCCCCTTTTCCGGGAGAAACACCTCCAACGAAGTTAGTTCCATATTCTATGGATTGCTTGCTGTGAAACGTGCCTTGCTTTCCAGTAAACCCCTGACATATAACCTAGAGAAGAATTAAAAATTTATGTGTGTGCAGTATGCGCACAGTCTTTAGTTCTTGATTTAGTCATGGACCCGTGAAGAAACGAAAGCTTTTAATATTGTACTTAAAACCCCCTCATTTCGTTACCTTAGTGTGTTTTCCGATTTTCAAATTCTTTCTAGTATCATTGTAATTGAAACGGACGGTTTGGAATATCGGATGTCTCTGCAACAAAACTCTAATTAGACCTCGTAGCATTTAGGTCTATATGAACCCCACAGCGAACTATATGAAACGACTTTTATTAGGTAGTTTTTGACATTGATTGACACGTTTAATCGAAGCAAAAAATCTCCGAATGTTTTTTTATATCCGAATTTACTCGATATTTTTCAAATCGCCATGTCGATTAGAGCGCCGTCGAAAAACATTGCCGGATAATTTATAAGATGCACTCTAATGCTATGAATAGAAGCGAACTATTATCCGCTTGAAATGCCCAAAAACATTAATTTGTTTTCAAAAGATACATTGGGTGATAAATGGTAAGTGATGTTAAGGGCGTTTCAGGTATAGGAAAAAAGGTTTTGAAGCGAAGTGTTCTGGCATTTTATCATCCTTGCTAAATAATCTATTGATTGCTTGAAGCGTGGGTTCATTATTGATCCACAAATCAGTGAACCGATCCACGTAAAAATCAATGAAGCCATTGCTGAATTTTTAGAGAGTCAGGCAAGTTGATAGTCAAATTATATTAGAACGGAAATGCATGTTTTACTTGGGATTTGAAGTTAAAATGTAGCTTTAAACAAGACTGGGCTCATTGTTCTTTTTAAGTCATCTGTTAATTTTTCTTGACTGTGATGGTGCTGCTCAACTTAAATCGTTGCTGCTTTAGAGTAGTCTCAATACTTAAGATAATTATTTTAGATTAAAATCGTCTACTTTATTTGTCCGAAAATTTTCCTTTCTAATAAAATTATTATAATAGTAATAAATAAAAATAGGTAATTTTGAAGAGCATCTTGCATAATATCAGCGTACATGATAATTAATTTTTTCACCTTTTCCGTCAGTGATGACAAGACATGATGCCAATTACGCACAACGACTTAATTCAGCAAAAAACAGAGAATGTAAAGGTTTTCATTCGATTACGACCGCTTGAACCGCATGAAATTTGCAGCAACATCTCGCTGATTGACGATCAAAATGTTAAAATCTGGAAAGCTCAGAACGAAAATGATGTAAAAATTTTCCAATTTAACAAAGTGTTTAATCAGAAGGCCACACAGTTAGAACTCTATCAAATGGTGGCTTCGCCTTTAGTGGATCAAGCTTTAAGTGGGTATAATGGCACTATTTTTGCATACGGTCAGTCTGGCACAGGAAAAACGTTTACAATTCTTGGAAAATCTGAAGACAGGGAGCTACGAGGAATCGTGCCTAATATGTTTTCACACATCCTAACGCAAATATCTCTGGCTAAGTCCAGTACCTCGTATTTAGTCACTATAACATTTCTGGAAATTTACAATGAAAAAATCAGAGATCTGCTGAGCCCCTCCAATAGGAAACTGGAAGTGAGGGAAAGTCCAGAGCTTGGTGTCTACGTAAAGAACCTTTCAGGCATAACTGTGGAGTCGTCAGATCAAGCACTGGATATAATTTCCAAGGCTTCCAAGAATAGGACTTCTGGAAGCACAAACTTGAACAGCCAAAGCTCCCGGTCTCACGCCATATTTAGTGTGCGCATAGAGGCAAAACATGAAGACGAGTCACTTAGCTTGGGAAAACTGAACCTAGTAGATCTGGCAGGATCAGAGCGAGTTTCGAAAAGCTTTGCAACTGGTCAGCGGCTCAAGGAGGCCGTCAAAATCAACCTTTCACTAAGTGTTTTAGGAAATGTGATATCAGCTTTGGTAGATGGCAATATTACTCACATTCCTTATAGGAATTCCAAGCTCACGCGTCTGTTGCAAGATTCGTTAGGTGGCAATAGCATGACTTCGATCATAGCAACAATTAGCCCTAGCAGGGAACACTTTGAGGAAACTTGTTATACTCTCATGTATGCAGATCGCGCAAAGAACATTAAAAACACCATTAAAAGAAACGAAGAGAATAAAAGCTTTTTGGAAGGGTTTAGAGAGAAAATTAATGCTTTGAAGCTGCAACTAGAAGAATTGAACGAAGTTCCGCAAACTCCAAAAACGAGACCCAAGCTAAGCAAAAGAAACCCTAAGAAAGAGCAAGAAGACGAACTACACGCAACCAATCAGCTAAAAAAGCTTCTTCTGGATAAGATAGAAATTTTGCAGAAAAAGGTGTTAGTAGGCGGGGAGAACCTGATTGATAAGTCACGCCAACAAATGGAGCTACTTGATCACAGTGCCAAACAAATACAACAATTGGATAGCTCACATGAATTGCTGCAAGAAACACTGCATTGCAAATTATTCGAAAAGTCAGCTGTGGAAATGCTGAGTTTGTCTTTACAAGAAGAAGACAAACTGTTGGACCTTCAGATCCAGGAAGCGGAAAAACAAATTTCAAAATCCGAAAAGCTGCTCTTTACTAAAGAAAGCGAATATCAGAATGAGATCAGCAATCTACTCTACACTAACAAATGTTTGGCAAGAGAATTGCAAATGGCAAATTACGTCGTTGGTAAACATATTCCTAAAGGTGATTTAGAAAAAGTCAGAGAGAACATATATTGGGACGAAGAAGCACAAGAATATAGATTAAAGTTAATAGCGCATTGCGGCAACAATTTAAAGAAAATTAGCTTACATATCGAAAAAGGTCCAATCGTGCAAAGGGCAATGAAGAAGCGTTACAGAAAGTACCCCAATGAATAAGCAACTATTAGATCGTTAACTAGAATTAAAATTTCTACAGACATGGATTGTTTACTTATTTGTTTGAATAATGCAATTTTTGGTCAATTTTGAACAATTTACTTCGATCTTCGACAGTCATTCATGGAGTTTCGACTGGTCGATAGTTTTATTGTTAAAAGCGTTGCCTGGATTTTGTTTTTTCATCTCATATTTAGCCGTTATAATGATCGTTTCCTGCCGGATTACGCCCACATCTAGTAAGATGGTTATTTGAACGATTGATAGATTGGCTGGTTATAGATGTGGCCATCCCAGCCTAAGTATCTTCTTCCTGCCTCCTTTTCGTTGTGAATGCATCGCTTCACCCAGGGGCAAAATTTGTCGAAAAACGACACAACTACACATATTAGGAACAAAGATGGAATTGTTAGAAGAAAAATAAATATTACAAAATTATACAATATGATGGAAATTGATACTTCAGAAGAAGTTCAATTAAAATACGACTCTTCTTCAACAAAAGAAAGAATATGAGCTTAAAGGATATTTTAATTAAAGTCGTTTTGTGTTTCTTTGAGTGATTTATATGATCAACATAAATAAGTATATTCTTAACCAAAAACCCGAGACTTAAGGAGAATCAATTTGTCCCTTGCCTAGATGGACTGGAATGTGAATTGCAGGTACAATAAACAAAATTTTTCATCCGTAATATGTCGCATGACCTTCTAATAATGAGTATATTTTTCAACGATGATGCCAGACTTGTTGGGATGTACATAGTATATAAAGTGACTAACAATACGACAAAATTTCAAAATATATAAACCTAAACAAAAGTTTAATATTTTAAAATGTCGTCTAAGAGCATGGAGCTCCATGGAGCGTTATTTTGAAATAAAAGGGTAGCATAGAGTGTTGTACATTTTGAACAAAAAGGTAAACATAAACAATGAAAACCTTTTTAATAAATTAAAATTGGCCTCTTATGAATTCTAAAAAGCTATTGTTGTCTAGCTAATATTTGCTTAAAATTACTCCGGGGTTTCAGTTATTTATTGTCTCTATTTATCAATCAAAATACGTTTCGGTGTATTTTTCCACCATAATCAGTTTTTCTAAAATAACAGATAGTTAAAAAATGTTTTTTTATTAATTTAAAAAAAACAACCACAGTTCGTCAACAACCTCAACATATCACATATTAAAATACATCACAATTGCAATACTTTAAAACATTCTAAAATTAATTAGGCCTAATAGGTATGATTAGTCAGGACAATCAAATTCGGGATGAGACTAGAATTCTTCGTTCAGATACTTAATTATTTTTAGGACCAGACCAGACCAAGAGGGTATTATTTTTGGTTTGCAGAATTCTTCAATATACCGGGTGTTAGTTAATATTTTATGTTTATTTCATTTAATTAATGTATGATATACTGAGCTAAGATTGTCGGTATCCGATCTGAAATTCCTAGCATTGTTATGTATTTTAATCTGTATCATTTCATGGACTCTTCTCTTATTACAATTACCCTCGCTAATCAGTATTTTTGTGTTATCAAAATCAAAATTATGCAATCACCTGTTAGGCCTTATTAATTTTAGAATGATTTAAAGTATTGCAATTGTGATGTATTTTAATGTATGATATGATGAGGCTGTTGACGAACTGTGGTTGTTTTTTTAAATTATTGAAAAACGTTTTTTAAATATCTGTTATTTTAGAAAAACTGATGATGGTGGAAAAATACTTCGAAACGTATTTTGATTGATAAATAGAGACAATAAATGACCAGGAATGAATTTGATTTGGAATTAAAACACAGTCAGGAAATTATATACAATTTAAAATTACTACTAACGAAATTAAATTGTGAGAGAAGTAAAAGTAAACGAGTTTTGACGTGGTCCATTCAAATAGTTTGTCAAGTATTCAGTAATTTGCATGCAAACAACCGGTATTATACGTATATATAAGTAAAATTCTCAAATAAAAATTGAGCAAATCGAGTAGCGAGTAATTATTAAAAAACCTGCGGTGTCAATTTGCCTGCTCTGTGGTTTAAGCTAATAAAAAATTGAAGGCTCAGATTCACATTCAACGCTATTAACATTCCAATCGATTCAAAGAACCAGGCTAAGGTATTTGACCTTTGACCTCAGCTACGGCGCACTGAAATGCATCCAATGCGTTTCCATGAAACTGCTGCCGGTTCTGCATTCGTCCTTCCTCGCTTCGCCTCAGTAATTTACCAAATTTACAAGTAAACTGATTTTTACTCAAGATAGTGCCCCGAGCAAATAATTTATTTTGCTAAGAGTTGACCAGAAAAAATATTTAAAGATTCGTAATTTACGAGGAAAATAGTACAGACTTTGATGAACCGTGATTGTTCGATGTTTAATCAAGTTTTCTTCGAAAAATCAATATACTGCTTGTTAGGAGATGTTGGCTAAACTATCGAATAAAATCATTATGTTGCGTATTAGGAGTGTCCAGATGTCAAGTTATGGTTTAAAATGTTTATTGAAATTAAGTTATCACTTTATAAGGAAGCTTATATTTTCTATATAAGTAGATAATGCTTAAACCAGTTTTCATTTTTTTTTAATTGTGTAACCCGTTGACACAAATCAGAGCATTAAAAAAACATGTAAACCTTTGAGATCCAATATTTTCCAACGAATATTTTTAATAGACATCTCCATATGCAAAGGATTGATGTGTTTGGTTTGGAACATCTGCTTAGTTAAAGGGAGCATTGGAACGCATAATTCGTTGCCAAGTGGTGGGTTTCCGACACAAATATACATAACTTCTACCTGGACAGAAATGGCAAGGGTTTCAACTTTAAGCTAAGTTATCTTCAGGTTTAAAAATGCATTACGGGCATCCGTGTAAAAGTGATTATTGTTTACTGTTTGTAATTGTTGAATTAAATGTCCAACGCTAAAGGGCAAAAAATTTTTCACTGCCTGTAATCTTTTATATAGAAAGGTTTGCTTCGCTACTAAATACGGCCACATTCACTTACACCGAGAAGTGGCTCACACTCAACATGTTTTGGTTTCTCTTTGTACTGTATTATTTAATAAATTTAGATGTGTGACTTCTCTGTTTTAGTTTTTGAAATGTGTAAAATGTAATGCTAATGCACTTATAACTTTTGCTCATATCACATTACGGTTAATGTTTTCCGTCACTTAACCACATATATATATATATTTCGATTCCGTTCTTAAGACGAAAACCCTGAAGAACGAAGGTGACTAGAATAAGGTCATAAGATCGAAAAATTGGCTCTTCTCCAAAAGCACAGATTGTGTACACGTTTGCCCGAAACCCGCCACTTTAGAGCAAATCATCGTTCACACGGAGCCAACTATTTATAATATTATGACATGTTTTGGGGTATGTAAAATTGAATTTTTCCGATTATGTTCAATAAGCGAATTAAAGCCATCGTATGATGAATAATATTTGAGCTATATCTACTTAATTAAAATTTCCGCCTTAAACAAGTTATTATTTGCATTCAAACTCCTTTCATCAACATCCTGTTGAGTTTTTTCCCACTGTGTTCCAATTCTGAAATAAATCGGCATTTGGCGAAACATGCCGATTTTGTTTTCGAGCGGAAAGTTTGTGATGAATATGCTGAATTCCTATTTGCAGCGTTTAAAATTGTCGGACAAAGTTTTGAAAGGTCGTTCAGACTTTTATTGATTAAGTAAAACGTATACTCTTTTAAATTCAAGGCCTTTCAAATGTCACTTAAATTTTATTACTTTTTTATGCATCAATAATTTATTATGAGATGAGAAATGTTAATGTATTGGATTTTTTGATCAGTCGTCATAAAAAAGCTATTTTTTGAATCCTTCAAACTAATTTTTAACATATATCGACGCGGTCATGTCTGGCCTTTATCTTCTCCTAATGTCTTGCTGCTTGATACATTTCTTGAATATACGGTTAATCTACTTCCGTTGCAGCAGTTTTCCAGAAAATATAGCTGTTCCAACTCTCCTCCTGTAAGCACATAACTTTTGCAGCAGTATTCATGACGCTTATTTCTAAATTGAACTCGAGCTCGTGTACATTTACATATAAATAAAATAACACTCTCTTGCTAATTTTGCCCACACATTTGAAACTTCAGAACAATATTATCAAGTTTTCTGCTTTCACATCATGGCCCTAAAACATTACCCTAAGACGTGCACAAAAAAGTGCAGTTATTATTGTATCTTCGTTTGTTAATGAAATGAAAATATTGTTAGTTTCTAGTTAGGCTTAAGTAGAGGCAACATGTTCCCTTCGTTTACTTTAATTTGCCTGATTGCTTTACTTTGTTTCTCCCTTTATTTTTTTATAGTAAAACGATCAAAACGTATTTGAAATTAAAATTACCATTTTATTGAATGGAAATATTTGACGAATTTATGTCGATATACGGACTTACTTGGAAAGTTGTTTCCAGATACAACGCGACAGTTTAAAGTGTTGTCGATGTTGCGTTTCATGAGATGATAAATAAGATGAAACGAATCTATCGGACATAAATGAGATACTGAATTAAGTGAGCAGTAGAAAGTACCAAACCTGAACCTACAATGTGGCCAAAGCCGTCGTCCGACCTAATTTTACACGAAACGTAAAACAGCAACAATTGATTTTCATGAAAAATACATCTCAGCAATCTAAAACAAGGGTTGTTATTCTTGACAAACGCTATCTACCTGTATCTACTTGATAATGGCAAAAAACATGGTTGTCGTTTTAAATTTTCATAAAAAAAATTTTAACATCAAAAACTTTTAGAATTTTTCTTTTCATCTAACCTTTGTATTTTGAAAGCCTGTGGGTTGTGGTGATATATTTACCTAGCAGGTGAACCACGGCTTCGAAGCCAGTAAACCAGAAACTTTACTGAATATGTCGGTCGTGAAAGTTTACATTCTATGGTTTAGTTACAAATTGATAATTCGAAAGAAGAGCCGAATACTTTCAACTTGCCACATACCTTCTGGGGACTTGTGAGCAGATGCCAGACATTTTTGAAAGAAAGGCTCTCGCACAGCTGGCTATAGATTTGCATATATTTTTGATGGTCTATTTTGGAACAGTTTTCATAAAAATATTTCACTTGCTGATTACCGATCAACATTTTGCACTATTGAATTAAAGCAACGTAAACCCACCCTAGACACCGACAAGAAAACTGTAAATCTGATAAAATTTTGACAACCATAACCAGTTGAAACTGTATTAGAAAGACGCGACTCTTAATTATTTAATTTGTTTTATTAATGATTATTCCATCTTTCTGTCGTAAGCTTTTGCGTCTAGTGTAAGTTTAATTTCGGGCTTTAGATAAACTGATGTAAAGTTACTGCCTAAAAAGTAACTTGTTAACTTCCTTTTTTCTTGCTGTAACGTACAACCAAAAATTAGTGCGATTAATGAAAATATTTCGATCGTATACAAAGTATGTAATATTTTAGCGCCTGCATATAATACGAAATAAATTAGGCATTTATGTAAGTATTAATTTAGGACGATCCCCCTTAAATCATTCAATGCGATCCCATTGGAAATTTTCTCCCAATACATATCCACACAAAAAGATATCCTCTAATACCCACGTTTGCTAGAAAAAAACTCGCTCGACCAGACGTTGGGGCTGCTTAGCCAGCAACTATTTTCAAAGTAATATTAAATTTAGGAGTTTCAAGATATTGTCATGATATTATTGGTGAACTTTTTCTCGGAAGAATAAAAACTTAGGATATCACTTATTTATTTCATCTTATAATCTTTTGCTTTTTACTTTTCGTCACAAATTTGGCTCCAATATTTGGACAGACTACGTAACTTCGGCAAGTAAATGTTGTACAAAATATGAAATAAAAAGCATGCGTTCACATATTTTGTGAAAACGGAACTTACCACAATATCAAACTTATTCAATATTTTATATTTACACTGCGTGCATGTAGCATATTATTATACTTAATTCCGAAATTTTAGCGCCTTATTAACATTCCTTCTCCGTTCCTCCAATTGCTTAAATTCTCGTTTGGGACACAAAACCTGAATAAAACTTAAAACGCACTTGAGCAAAACGTATGGTTTATATAGGAAATTGATAGAAAGTTACTCGGAGTATTTGGACAGAGAGACAAGGCTAAGGGGCACAAAAAATTGGCCGATATCGATTTGCATAACTTTTGGGGGATTTTTGCTTCAACGCAACGATAAAACCTAAATATATGTGAATATGCCTATATGGTCGGGACGGCGGCATGATCTGAGCCAAAGGAAAAACTGCGAACTTCAAAGTAAAAGGTCTGTCGCTTACACATACGTTTTTTTTTTTAGAAAGTAAGCAAGCAAGCAAGCATAATTAGTTCTTTAAAGAATATTTTATACTGAAAAGCATGTCTTCTTTTTTTCGTTTTTTAACGTCTAAAATGTAATGCATTGCACTGCTAAGTTGTAAAGTTCGGGAAAATGGTCGAGGATTTGGTGTAGTTCGTCAGAAGAAGGCCACTTATATTTTGTGTCATCTGAAAAAAAATTACAAAATGTTTCCAAAGTGAGTACAAAAATCTCAAAGTTGAATTCCTTAGCTGATGTTATGAGAAAAAAATATTCAAATGAACATGAGGTCAAAAAATACTTGTTTACGATCAACAGATTATTAAAACTAACAATATTTTATGGTTCCTATTTTTTAATTTCCAAACCATTCAATTTTCTGGCCATATTTTGTAAACCATTAAATGGCACAATTTGCATGGTTTCCTTAACCAATCTTCCAAGTTTTCTTCCAACCTTAACACCCTGTAGATGGAAAACGAAGAACTTTTGACCCACTGTTTATATTAAGTTCTTCTCATAAAATGAGCTCAGAACTACGCGCATAAGATTTTGGTCTTCAACTAAGGAACACCCTGTAATTATTTTAGTTATGTTATCAAGCATAAATCACAGTTTTTACTTTTCACATCAAATTTAGAGGTTTTACCTGTGACCAATCGGATGAAAAGATATACGATTTTTACGGACAAATTGCGGATGACCCTGAAGGTCTAATGTCCGAAAAAAATAGAGGAGAGGATTAATTATCATGGGCGAATTTAATGCCACAGTAGGACGTGTCCCACGTGAGGAAATTACTGCTAAATACGGGTCAGGAACAGCAAACAGTAGGGGAGATCGGTTAGTTTACTTCTGCCAGGAACAAGATTTCATCGTCTTAAAGACCATAAGACTATACATTTTGACTTCTAGCGCCCATAACCCGGCGCAAATTGATTCGCAATGAAATATATTTCATACTGATTAAAAAAACATACAGGAACAGCAAAAAGTCCTCTAAAACATACCCAGGTCCAAACATGAACTCCGATCATAATCCACGTGTTGCAGCAGCAAGACTCAAACTCAAAATATGTCTTCAAAAATCAGGACACAAAAGGCCAAACGTGTCAAAACTTAAAGACCTAAATGGAAAAAACACTTTGAAGCGAGAACTGAATTCCAGACTAGATGCCAAACACATGTCGAAGACAGCGGAGACTGAGAAACTGTGGTCAAATATAAGAAATGCGATCACAGAGTGCACTAATATAATCCTTAAACCTCAACCAAACATGAAGAAAAAACCGTGGTGGTCGAACAAAATTATCTAATTGACGAAAGAAAGATGGACACACAAGGAGAGGAACAAGGAATACCGAGCCCTATGCTATATGAATGAATTAAAAACAAGGTAAAGGAAGTAAATGAGAATTTGCTTTCTCAGCAATCTCAAGAAATAGAAGCGATTATTGTAATCCTTTTTGGATAGCTTTTGAGAATTAGAGCATTTTTACTATCTAAATGGTTAGGTAACTTTTTAAAATTAATTTAATTACTAATTGGATCAAGATGAAATCCTGATTACCTTGTGGTAAAGTATACATTTTTAACTATGAAATAAGAGGACTCTTTATCAGTTATCCGTTATAGAAAATGGGGAAGAAATTCCGTATTTTAAAAAGATAAAACTTTGAAGCGAATTACGATAAACTTCCACCTAAACCATGAAGTCACTCGAATCAATGACTAAATAATATGTAAAATACTTGAATTTCTTTAGCGAAAGCATTAGAAGGAAGAACAAAATGTGCGGTAAATATGTAAGTAAAAATTACGGGAATAGCAAATAAAATTTACATATTTGGGAAGACCCCATCTTGATTGTGTTAAGAAGCTACAAGCTTACAGTCAGATAATCTTTGAAATGAGGGGCACCCGACTTCCTTTTCATATAATACTTTAGCACTGAAAAGGCCTGGAGATAGGGGCAGTTAAATTCTCTACATTCGTCAAAAATTAAGTGTACGTGTCCGAGGGTTTTTTTTGTAAAAGGCGCTTAGGTGCTCAAAACTGGGTCTGCTGCGATTTAAATCCGCCACCCTGTTTAATAAATGATTTGTTTCTTCCACTGTATTGCTGAGTGAAACCAAAAACATCTAAAAATTAAATAAAATGTTTCAATTTTCTTTAATTTATCCGACCACCTCTGCTTATTAGATTTGGAATTCCAGACTTGACGCTTCTCCATTCTGGAAGGCGCAGCCGCTTGAACGCCTGGCCGACGTCGGCGTCGAGACACCACGTCGGGAACCGGGGCAGTATGGCCGACTTTTCTGCACTTATCGGACGTCATCAGTCGGCCTGGATGACGTCATATGTCGCGAAAAAACATCCACTGGTGAAATGATTCGATTCGGGAATTACTTTCTAGTGACACTTAGTGATAGTGGACTAGATTAAGTAGTTCAGGATTTTCTCCATCAGGGAGAAGCGCCACACATCAAGCTGGATTCGAGAATGTCATTGCTGAGTGTTACAGGTTCGTTTCGGATAGAATATTAATAAGTTTTTAGCCTAGAATGTCATAAATATCCCGGTTTTAACTGGCTTGGTATATCTGCATAAATTACCCAATTAATTTGACGAAATTTCACAAACGGGTAATGTTGTGATCAGAACTCAATTCATCAGGAGAAATTTTTAGGGTTATGCAACGCGAGGCGCTAAACGTGCTTGGGGTAAATCAGGAAAACCAGAGCGGTAGCTGAGTTATTTTCTAATTATTTAATGTCGCACGTCCAAAAAAAAATTGAATATTGCAAAACGTGTTGCCATAATCCATAGATGTATGACACTCGTTTGGTTATTATTTTATTCAATTCTCCAAAAACGAGTTATAATTTTTGCGCTATATTTATAATATACAGGTTGTTCGTTCTTATGAGGTGTCCTAAAAAATTAAAAGCTCAACTTGTATTTTCTTTCAGTGATTTTTACTCTGTATATTTTGATCATACATTAGATAGCGCATCTTGTACCGAGTTCAACCATGTAATTAATGTACCAATGGATCTATTCGGTTACCATTTCGTTCGCCGGCTTTATCTCGCTTATATTTTTCTTGTTGGAATTTTAATAAAATAAAACTAATCATTGATCTCACACTTATATGGAAAAACTTTGCCAAAGTGTTATTTTAGCGTTTGAGAAATACCGGCCATGCCCGTCCTCAACGCTGCAAAGTCTGTGAGGAAACGATGCTGAATTTACATATGGGAGAATGGTAGACGGTTTAAAAATGTAATTTAATCTGTCAAAATAATAATTTGCTTGGTGTTTTGATCTATTGTTGTCATAAGGCAATCTTAGTTCCTCCAATAGCCATTTGTTTTTCAAAAACTGTTACTCACAAACCAATGTGGGAAGTTCGGGTCTTCAAAATACCTAGCTTACTTCAATCATAAATTTCTTTCACTAAGAAACGTGGAAATGACGCAAAAAAAATTAGAAGGAAATGTATGGAAAATCTCCCAGAAACCCTACATGGACTAGTATTTATGCAAATAACTCGAAAACAAAGACAGATACGAAAACATTGCAAGAGATCAGAAAATTTTTAAAGTTAACAGCAAATTTACCAATTTGTTCGCTCGAAGTCACTGGCGCACCACAAAAAAGTTGGGGGGGTAAAAGAGGGTGTGCCTCTAGAAAAAAGAACACCTTTTAGATTTTTACAGCCCGCCGCTTTACTTGCGGATAAAAGGTCTAAACATTAGCCCACCTGAAAAATTTTAGCAAAATGTACCATTAACTGTAGGAGATAAAGAGAAAATACCAACATTTTTTCGAAACTTTAACACCCAGTATCTCGTTAACTATGGGTCTGAGAAAAAAAACTTAAACTGCTTTTGAGGTCCTCTACACGCCCCTGCTCTAAAGGTTGTAAAAAATATAAGGTTGTGATCCACCCTGTATATTGTCTTATCTCGCCTTATTCAAATATTTAATTATTTAGTTTCCAGGCTAACGGCAAATATATGAATGACTAAATGAATGAAATTTATTTTAATAACAAAGCATTGTAATAATTCGAGCTTGATTTGCTTGAGGATGCTCCAAAAACAAGTTAATAAAAAAAATATCTGAAAATTGCAAAAAGGGTCTTTACAAATCAGAGATGTATGACACCCGTTTTGTTATAAAATTATTGCATATTTTTGATGCCAGATATTAGATGAATTACCCTATATTTATGACAGTGGAATGTAATATTTATGGCGAATCTATCCTAACATAATATACCCCATGAACAAATAATATATTTAATTTATTTTGTGCACGTTAATGTTGAAATGTACACTGAATGCTTTAGTTTTCCAAATTATATTAGCTGTGCGGTGAGCGTACATTATCGAGACTGTCTTAGTAGATTATTTAAACAGATGTTTTTTAAAATGATTTCTGAATTCATCAGTCATAGACCCTTTAATAACATATTATTTAGGTTATTCGCATCCATCTAAAACAGTGTCTTCATTGATGTTTAGCTTAAATATATGCAGAGAGGTCTATCTTTTCGTGTCTTTATCGCTCAGGAAAACAAATACAGTACAGCATTAGAACACAGGCTGCTTTGAAATGAATTGACGCAATGTTTTAGAGGGTTATTGTAGGATCATTTACAGAGCCCCAGGAAACTTTTGCATTTCGTTCTCAAATAATTTAAAGCCTGAACAAAAACTTAACATTTCTAATGTAGGTCGTAACCGACGAAGTATTTCGCAATCGGAATTTGCTGAATCGTACAAAAAGATGGACTTAACAGGCAAGCGTATCTGTTATAAGTACGCACGCACATGTTTCCTTTTAATGAATTACATATCTGTTCATTTCAGCTATAAGGGAGTTTATGGAAAGTGATATTTATTTTTGAGACTGAACAAGCTTTTGAGATAAAAATTACAATTAAAAAACGTGAGCGTTTTAGATAATTTATGTCGAAAATTTGACATTTTTTGGAACTATCTTTATTAAAATTATATCTGAAGCACGATCTCCTAGTCAATTAATCTGTTCTGTTCAGTTGCAACTATTTGTCATTTGTACATTATCGAGAACAGGGTTTCTCACTGTATCTGTTATTCATTATAATAAAATGCAGATATAAACTTTGAAAATCGATACAGATAGATACAGACACAAAAATTCATACATAAAATGTATTAAGAGTCTTTGTAAAACTGATATTGAGAGTAACGCACCAGTCCAGTTTTTTCATGAGTTTCCCTTTTAAATTTTTAAAAGATATATTTTAGAAGTACAGGTTTAGCAGCACTTGTAATTTTCGAAATACTTAATTGTAATTATATTTTTCGAGTTGCTGCTATCCAGCAGGCCAAATTCGTAGGACCTCTGTATATATAAACTGCACTCGTCTCAAAAAATGCACAAAGTGCCCCAGTGTGTAAAATCTAAACGTTCTCTGAAAAAACGATGCGGCTGGGAAAATTTAACTTCCGGCAACGTTTACTTTATTTATGGAAAGGAATTGTAAACGACACCTTAATCAGACCTTTAGGACTGCCGTCGATTCTCCTATTCTACCTTTTCTAGGACTTCTTGAACAATTGTTGGTTTGAATTAATCAAATGGAAAAACCATAATAAAATCGTCTACATTTTATCATCTTACATCTCTCATTAATGTGAACACACTTTAGAAAAATGATAAAACATTATTAGTTACAGCTGAACCAAATAATTCATTTTTGGGAATGGGGCAATTTAAAACAAAGTTGATTCAACACTTTAGGATTTATGTCCTATGTTCTATGTTCTAATAAGTAACACAATATTGCTAATGACTGCAGCAAACCATTTAAAATAAATTATTTGCCGCAATAGAATTACGTAACGCAAGTTTTAAAGTATAATGGGAAATAATAAATTTTTACTTATGTGTACGATGATTGACGAGAACTAATGGATTTTTCAATAAATATTATATCAGGTATATCATGCTCCGATCAAAACTGAATATACGTATTCGTAATTACCATTCTAATTATCAACTAAATGCTTCTATAAGCCGAAAATAGATGACACGATTTATGAAGTATGGCTTCATTGAAATTAGTTTAGTGGCTTGGGATTAAACGGTTTTAGCTTTAAATAGGAAATATGAAATTTACATTTTATTATATATTATGGTCATACTATACAGGATATGATTCACATCTGAGACCTAAAGTCTGAAACTTCAAAAAAATATCAATAAAAATTTATGCAAATAACTATTCAATTCAACATTATTTAAAACTAATGATTCTCATTAATTCATTTAGTTTTATGTGATAAATCTGTAGTGCCAGTTGATCACTGGAATGGTGAAAAGTTTGCCACAATTTGTCGACGGAGTTTAGTCGGTTCTTTAGGAAAAATAGAAAACATATTTCGCAAACGAATAAAATTGAAATATTAGTCAAAAACTTCGTCTCAGACAGTGTACAGCAACCGTATAGCTTATGTACTGGAATGAAATATAAACATCATTGAGCTGATGCAAATAGATGCTGCTTACTTAGTGAATCTAGAAAATACGAATTTAAAGTGGCATCTAGACGAACCGAACCTTAAAGGTGGGTTTACACACTCAATGAAAAGTTTCCGTTTACATGGCCAGTTTGATTTACGCAAATAGTGAGGAACCCTGAATTTTGAAGCTGATGATAAAGATGGAAAATTTGGGCCACAAATGAATTTTTATGAATACTGCAGTATGTGTTATAACATAGTAGGTACATTGCGGTTGCAAAATTTGATATTTATTAGTTTTATTTATAAATCCTTGATTGGGAATGAAAAATATGTATGAATATTGAAAAATTTAACTACAAAATAACATAAGTATCAGTTTGCCATAAAAATTGCAGATGTTAATAGATTTTTCCAGAAAACTCATAAAACGAAGACGCTTTTCTGCTTATATTTCAGTTCAACAGATTAAAATATAGAACCAACATTCTTTGCGCACAAGAAATTTCCTTATTTAATCTATAATATCCTTACTTCTTTAATACTTTTCTTTATTTTACATGTGGTAAAATATACGCTCGGCACATTTCATTGAAATTAGTTGCCCCAGCGTTGAGATATTAGGTTTTTCAAAAAAGACATTTTTTTTCACACTGCGGGCTGCTTACTCAATGGCTTCTGATGGATTATCCCTAATCCCTAATCTGGATCGACAAATTACAGTTTATATTTGCGCAAACTCTTTACTTTAGAAACACTCGTGTGCGTCCTTCCAGAAAACACATTTTTGTGATAGCACTAAATCGAAATTGCAAACAATCTAAGTTAAATATTAAAGTTGAATAAATGTACTGTTTATTAGTATTACTAAAGTATTAGTGCAAATGTTGCTTATACATTGGACATATATAAAATTCTGTGTTGATGACAAGTTCATTATGAAAACGCTTTGCATATTAAACGAATAATTAACCAAAATATTCCTCTTTTTTGGGTTTAAATCCAGGCGTGACATTCACGCAAACAAACCCTCAAAAATGTTTATGGCCACTTTTCACCTATATTGCTGGCTTTTTATTAACCTAGTGAACATTTAGCATGACTAAATTTATGCACAAATGGAAATATATCGCTATAAATAAAAACGTGAAGTGTATTATCAGATTACCTTGAGTGGAACTCGCAGAGTGTAAATAAAGACCTGGAAAAGTGTTTTCCACAAATGCGCAAATCTATTCGCATGAAGTCGTCTTTTTTTATTTATACAACGATAGACTTGTGTAAAGAGAATTGAATCAAGTGCAAATATTTTCTAACTGCGCTGTAAGTGATATGATGACACATACGGATTAATGCAAGTTTAATTCTATTGCAGATGAGGAAGTGTACGTTTGAAATTTCAAATAGTGAAACACATTTCACTAAACAAATAATTCAGCAGAGGCTGACCCACTTTTAACCAGAATATGCAAATATTCATTGAGGCTTGTGTTTGTTGCTTGTCGCTTGAAGTGTCGCATAATAAAACTGAGCATAACGCATAATTTGTTAGCATCATGGGAAAATAATATTTTAATGAAGAGCCTAAAATCAATATGCTTATCTGCCTCAGGCGTATTTCCTGCCACAAGCTCTGCTGCGTGATAATGGTTTCAATGGCAAAACATATTATTGTTCCCATCATTATTTTGCATGCTTTTATAAACCCGTCGTTCGCTAATTAAATAAGCAGTCTCATAATTTAATAATCGTATAAAAACATGCGGATTTTTCGCGCTTTTAAATCTCACCTGGGTATTGTCCAAATTCATTTTTTCTGTCATTTATTAGGGCTTTTTGCCTTTTTGGCAAATTTGCAATAATAATCGGAAAACTGTCAGAAAGTAATGAAATAAGTATAACTTCGATTGTGCTTCCTGTCGATTTGGGTAAATAAAAATATTCTTTTAGAAAAAGAAGGGAAACGCTGTTTTAGACCAGCTTAAATGTTCAGTAAAAACGTCTTCTTAAGGTAGAATTACTTGGAGGGCTCGGGAAAAAATACGAAATAATAATTGACTTCATGTATCGCACATATCAGCTCTTCAAGGTGCAAGTCTTGAGTTCCTGTAAATATTGCTCATTTCGCGCCTTATTTGTAATTTTCGTCCTCATAAGCGTAAAATACATAACAATGTCGAATATACATAAAAGGTTTAGTCAGGATTTAAATAGGTTAGTTTCAAGCCTACTACGCATTTTTGATTCTAGTGTACATTTCGTGAAAGATGCTTCAAACTAATACTTGTTATTATTGACAAAAGTTCTCTTGCTGTAACTATAAGTTGAAGTCAAAAACCATCTTTGCTGCTTTGAATTTTCATCAAAAATTTGTAAAAGAGTACTTTTTTGACATAAACAAATGTTTATAATTTGAGGTAAAGATGATTATTTTGCTTTTCAAATGGTTAAGTATTTGAATCAGCTACCAATCAAACATGGGACCATTTCAAAATAATAATTAACGGCAAAGTTGATTTTCAACTGTTAATATGTTTTTGGAAGCAATTTTTTCAATATTTTTTGTGCTTTTCAAGTGAGCCTTATAACCAATTAAAATGACTGACGCCTATTTTGAATCATCCTGTACTCGAAATGTGTATGTAATGCCCTTAGCATTTGCCATACCCTTTAAAGAGATCCTGGTTTCTATGCCTTCAAAGAATAAATTAAAATTAGCCAACAACCGCTAACTAACCAACACATTTTGATCAAACAATCCAAAAACGATGTCTTCAAAAGGCGTAGAACTTCTCTCCAGGCAAAAAGCTTAACTAAGTAAAAACATTTTAAGCACTCGCGGGACTGACTTCCAGCTCATAAGCTCGTCTGAAAATAACACTCCCAAAACCTAGATATAAATGTTTTTAGCCCATGTAATAAACATCGGCGCGGACCAAGTTGCTGTCGCCGTTTATAAACCGATATGATTAAACCGTTCCTGGGGGTGCCTGAGATTATCAAATCTCGAAATCTGTTTCTACTTACCCAAGAAACGTTCGACTGCTCTGATAATGCTGAAAGTTTTGTTGTCCTGGAAAATTATATTGCTTGTTTACCACATTTACCGATGGCTCTAAATCGACCCCCAAACGGATGGCTTTAAATCTAAGTGAGCCTCGTATCGCAACAAACAATTTTGAATTAAACCATTTTTTATGCCGCGGGCCTTAAATGATGAATGATCTATTTAATCCGACTTGGGAATTGGGGCTTTATATAATCGGGAAAACAATGGATCAAGCCGTCGTTCGTTAGTATACCTGGACGTATGTGTGGTTTGATAACTGGATTTAAAATCGTTTCAAATTAATTTTAATGACATGCGAATAAATTCGTTATAAATCAATTTAGCCGAACCGCTTGATAATGTGTTTCCATTTGCTTTTCCAGCATATGCATCTTTCTTCTTCGCAATTATTTTAAATAAAACCAGAATTCCCACACATTCAATATCGCCTGCGAATTTCAATTCAGCTGGCTTAATCAATGCTCGTTGTTCATTTTGCAAAATGGATTAGGACCGAGATTGGAGTCTGATTTAATTGGGGTAAAGGCTGCAAAGCACACGCCCGGTAAATTCTGTTTAATAACCGATAACTCACTCAGAAGTGCCATAGTTTTTAACATGAAGTATTTTACAGTAATTGGACTAATTCAATTTCTAAAGCAGGATAATTAATTATATTTTTGTCATTATTCTACAATATAAATTGTTATTTCTACAATATAAACATAATTTTTTCATAGCGTTCTATAAAAGTGACAGAATCTATATATATATAAAATTCTCGTGTCACAGTTTTAGTTACCATACTCCTCCGAAACGGCTTGACCAATTTTGATGAAATTTTGTATGTATATTCAGTAGGTCTGAGAATAGGTTGTTATCTATTTTTTATACCCCTAAGTGATATGGGTGCTGCCGTAAACCCCTATCTTTTAATAGCTATATTAGTAATTCAATGAATTTAAAATAAAATAAATAAAAAATCTCAAGTGGGCAAACCGTCCACTCGAGAAGAAAAAAAACCCTAGGAATAATTTATATGGCAATACAACGTTTGCTGGGTCAGCTAGTTATTCTATATATTTCCGAAATACTATAATAAGAAAGTTTTCGTTGCACTCAAAGCTCAACAAGACTGATCTGAATGTAGACGTAATGCCCCAAGAAGTTCTCAAAAAATCTTGCTACACTGTTTTCTTGTTTTCAATTATTCAGTTTTGTAGAAATTGACCTTCATCTTGGCGCTAATTTTCCTCAAATTTCAATTTCTTATTTTTCCTTTTTAATCGAATTTTTCTTACTTTTTAAATAATTTTCTTTCAAATGCTTTTCAGTCAAAAGTATCATCAACTTTCAACAATAGGTAACTTACATCAGGAATTAGAAACAATCTTTAAGTATTTCTTTCATCAAAATGAAACATAAAAAACTCAAATCAAGTCTATCACAAAACCAAAACCGGAATAATTTCTTAATTAAATGATAAAAACCAAAACCCTCGTGCATTTTTTGGTGGTTGGTTTGAAAACCGAAACGTCTCATGAAGAAATATTCTACTAAAAAGTTACGTTTTCGGTTACTTTTGGTGAAAACTTTCGGCGGCATTAAAATTGTTGGGAATCAATTGTTAAATACAATATTTAAATTTTGCACTAAGCTCAAAAATGCTGGCTTCTTACTTGGTTGGGGGGACACTTCAAAGGGATGTTGCAATAAAAAATCACTATTCAAGGAACAATTAATCTTTACCAACTTAAACACTATTCCTTCACGAAATTATGGATGTTCGTGGAACAAGTTGTTATTATAAATACGAGTAGCAACTTAAGTTCAATAAATAATTTGGTTGCATAATTTTTTGCTATCGTCAAATGCAAAATTATTTACGCATGTAAGTTCTCTGCGGTTTTACGTCTCACTACTATTGCCGGTTTATTAAAAATTCAACATGCATTAACCGAATTAAAGAAAAAGTTTTTATTCCAGCTGTCAAGGCGTTATAGTTTTTCAACGGAACATTGGAGTGAAAAAATATCTCATTTTGATTTATTTAGTACCATTCTTCAGATAGAAACTGTTTTCAGATACCTTTTTTACGGTGCAACTTAAGGCACAGACAAAAGTTTACTTCATTATCTACGTCTCTTCATCTTTTACGAGCCATTAAATTGAATGTTCAACAGTTTATTGCCAGATGTGCTGAACCCTGAAGATCCATTCTTGTTGCCATATTAAATACGACCTGACATAATTTTGCGATTGTTGGCATTTCCACAAAAAGCTCACCGTGACTGCGTGCAAACACACTGAATGAACGTAAGCGGTTGCAAAAAACACGCAAAACTGCTGAATGTATTAGCCACAATAGGAATCGAATTGTTACGTTTTCATCAAATACATGCATTAAGAACACTTTTGTATGTTTTAGAAAAGCGAAAACATTGCCATATTGACTGCCACTAATTGAAATTTTTCAGAAAATGGCTGGTATTTCTCTATGAGGTCAAATTCGCATTTTTTTTCACAAAAAGCCTGGTTGATGTACAATAAATAAATTTGAATAAACCGCCTTAATACCATGATGTAGTAACAATATTCGCATGTTAAAAATCACATTATCGCCCTTAAAACACATTTTTTATACGTCAGTTGAACCTAAATTTGATTGCAATTTAACTTCGAATATTTAAGCACATTTTTGAAAAGCTTAAATCGCGCTACAATCAAAAGATCCATTAAGTACACGATGACTGAGAGCGATATGTCAAAGGATTTCGATCAATCATCAAAAATAAAGTTTTAACAATAAAAAGAACCAATTGAGTTGCGGCAAGTTACGCTTTTTTTGAGTTTGAGTAAGACTGTAAATATAAAAATTTGTTGTAGTATTGTTACTGTAGACAAAAATAAATACATTTAAATAGCAGCAATTTCCTGCTGCTATGCTGCATATTTGAGAGCACTTTTTAGTGACAAACAACTTTTCATAGTGTATTGAGTAAAGGCACTTTACTCTTCAGCAAAATTCATATTTTTAAATGTCTACACGATTGAACACATTTAATATCTGTTGATTGTATTTTAGAGTTTAGAACATGCAGAACGTTTTATAAACCATAACTTTTTTCGTAAAATTAATAAGAAAATAGTTTCTCATATTAAGTTAAAAATATAAAATACTTTTAAATGTATACACAGACCATTAGATAAATAATTGGTTAGTGAATTTCACTCGTTTCTAATTTTAATGAAACTTGTAGGATAAGAACCTTTTCTTTGCGCTATATTTCTTTAACCAAAGTTGAAAAATATACGCAATTTCAGCAGTGGGTTGCACACAACCCAGATCGAAGTCGAAGTAAATGTTGTCACCATTGTCCAGCCATATTTTAACAACTTTTATAGCAAATAACTACTTTCTACCTTTAAGAAAAGTTTCTTTGCCTATAAACCAACTGTAAACTAATATATTGTTTTACCGCAGTAATCATTTTTACTTTCTTCTTTTCACATTTTCATTCAGTTTCATTATCCTTTGTTGACACAAATTTTCTCTTGTTGTTATGGCTTGTCTGGAAATTCTGTGCTCCATGATGATTTTATCGATGGCAAGCTAAGTTCAAGGGATTCGTGATTTGTTTATTCGTTTAATGTGCTGAGTGCAAAAGTTTAATGTTTCTAATCCGACTAACAATACGTTTCTAGTAATCTGTTGAAAAATGTTCAAGAGAATGTTCGGAACTACACGCGTTTTTTCTCAAATATGTTTTTGTCCATTTTATTGCTCCTTCGTTATTGATATTTAACAATGAGAGCCCAAGTTGAGGTGTTATGAAGCAAATAGTGTGAAGTTAAGATGCGTCTGCCACGTAACTGCACATAAGTGTACATATAATATCCCAAGCTCGTTATTCTTTACAGAGTTAAGTCTTTTCAAACTTATTCTTTACAGACATGTGGGCCCTTATTGGCGTCAATCTAATCGTTGCCTATAAATAACTTTGAAGTTAACGTGGGCATCAGCTATAAGCCTTCTATTTCTAACAAGACTGATATTGATCGATTTTCAAAATAATTGCGAAATTTAATTTTGAAGCTAATACTCATTTAAATAGCAAATATACATTAAGAATTTTTATGTGTGTTTTAATGTTTAAGAAAATTTTTCAGTTACTGCGTACTTACTTTAGGTAAGTAAGTCAAAAGTTCATATAGTTCAGCCGAAATAAATTAAACGTAAATGCAATGAAAGTAAAATATAATATAAAAGACAAAGGACAAACAACAGTTAGAAAAACAACTGCTATAAAAAAAATTTTGGCAAGACAGAAAGACGCAATCATAAATATCAGTTGTGACTCAAAATCCCAACTGCTCCTCGCGAACCACCAACCAAACTCCCAACCATCAGTACAGGCGGACAAATAACGAAACCAACCGACAATCAGAAATAACGAGGAATAAACCGTAAATAAAAATTCGACAAGCCCGTACAATACATCAGAAGCGAAGGAACTAAAAGAGCAAAATTATTGTTCAAATGCTATTGATAAACCTAAATGCCATGAACAGATAGTACTAAGACAACAACGAAAATACTACTAATACCTACTAACATCAAATTGAAAAAACAACCTGCACAATTGGATTTTCCTGAGCTCTTTCTGTTTTACAGAGCTGACCAGGCAAACACGTTTTCGCTTCTCAACCGCTATTTTTTAGGAACATTTTCAATTATGAATGATATTTTTTTACCATTGGTCTCAATGGAACCTGATCCTTTATTTGGGATAGAGTATACATTTCCATTAAAATCATTGCAACTTATTCGGGTTGATAACCCGAATTCGTAGAACGACTACACATCTTCACTACTACTACTACTACTAGAAAATTTTGAAGTTAGTTTCTCCTTTGAATGTTCTATTGGAAGTGCTACCAAAAGGTCACTATAAGTCCATTGAGCTCTTGGTGTTCGGTTGCAAATAGTACTGACTTTCAAAGGTTGAAGATATCCACGTTGTTGTGACGAAATATATACTGATTCTTCTGGCCAAGGCAGCTTGATCAAATGTCCTTCTAGTCTGAAACCTCCCTCTTCCTATCCTCCTTTTGAAACACGCACGTTTCAAATAATGTTTTTTTTATTTTGATCAATAGATGTAATACTACGAGAGTTTGAAAATAAGTCATATTTTACTTTCTATTGAAAATGTCTTCTACACTTTTAGCTTTAATGCCATCTAACATCTACAGGCAATTGGGTAGTGTTATAAGAAAAAATAATTTCCGCCACGCTTCAGTCAGCCCGCTCGTGGAGATCCTGTTCTGCATTTAAAGCGTGCACGGGCCCGTTCCTTCCATCAAATTCTACTTTTCCAGCAATGAGAACAAAATTGCAATAATTCATTCAGTCATTTCCAGTCTACATTTTTGCAACGAAACATCCTCCGACGGTATAGTTGAAGTCATGTATATATCAAATGCAATAATCAAATTCTATAGAAAAAACTGGTTTATGTACTTTTATTGATAAAATTTGCCAAATTCTGAATAGTTTTTGAATTTCGGAAATAACTAAGGAAATATTACATTCCAAATTCATCTAACCGTTGGCCTCGTTGTTACGTATCATATATTAAAGTTTGCTAAAAACGTACTTTTTTCAGTGCACATGTTATGAATTTTTTGGCAGAAATTGTAATATGTAACAATATACTTCCGGAAACTTTTTCTACAAGCAGAAAATTCCTCAAGAATGCATCGTTTATTCTTCCAGATAATACACAACGTCATATAAGTTCCTAGAAATGCTTCCTATTTGAGTCAAAGCAAAATTCAAACCGACTTTTTGGTTTGTTTATTTACCACCTTAAATAATTGAAGGGCGAAGGATCGAGAAAATATTAGACAATTCGTGCCTCTTTACGGCCACTAAGTTTTATGAAGTTGTTAAAGTTGCCGACATTTCACTTTATAGTCCATTGCAAACTGAGAGAACGTTACTTTTGAACCTGTTAGAATACATTCCAAAATAGAAAAGTAGAGTATTCATTGTGATTAAAGTCTAACTAGTAGAAATAAGTGGGTTTTGTTCTGCCAAACAAATCAGGCTTTATGTTGCAGCAGCGGAAGATTATAAAACTTTGCAGTAGACTTTTCATGAGTGCATTTATTTGCTCTTAGAGTACGCGAGCAAGTTGAAAAAGCCACATTGAAATACGCCAATTTCTCGAAGATCCTCATTTTGTTTGAAGTACTCACTCAATTTGAAATACGATCTTCTTTTTCAGTTTTCAACTGAGTTTACTTTGATATATTCATACGGATACTTATAGAGACAGTGCTTTGAGTATGTAAAAATGTCAACAAAAGCAGAAAGTATGCTCGCTTTTCTTTATAAAGCGCAGTGTGAACTCCACTATTCGATTATTAGCTTAAAAACTACATTTATTGACGATCCGTAGAAGTATTCCAATTGTGTCTTGTACTTTATAGTTTAGGTTTCAATCAGCATCAAATCAAATCAAGTTGATGGTTGTCAATAATTATATTACTGTTTAGGTAATTAATTCAACTACGATATTATCGAACAATTGCCTTTCGCTTCACAGTGATAAAGAATATGTTGGTATAGAGAAAGACTTTCATACCAAATTCAACGTCAAGGATTGGATCCGAATTTAATTTATTTATATATAATAAAAAAGTATTTGCGACAGAACTGTGTTTAGAAGAAAAAACCTTCTAAATTTTAAAATAATATTATCTTTGTAAACATTCAATATGCTGACTTATACCTCTACTATAACACCGATATTTGCAAAGCTGTCAAAAATCAGAATTTTATACAATTCAGATGAAACTTTGAGCGTCTTTATTGGCGAATGTCTGTAATAGATTGTAAAAATTTCAAGTGTCTACTTGCCTTCGTTTAGGCGAAAATACATTTTTTAATCAGAGAGCGCAGTTGGTCAAGGATGTACATTAAAAGACCGATATTTACTAAGCTGGACAAATCCAGAAATTTCTGAAATTTTGGTGAAACTCTGAGCATCTTTAGACTCAGATGCCTTCAACAGATTGGGAAATTTGCAAATTTCTATGACTTTTCGTTTGGAAGGCATGTATTTTTTTGTCCAGAGCGCAGTTGTTTAATAACGTCCATTATGAGACCGATATTTACTAAGCTGTGAAAACTCACAATTTTATGCGATTCTAATGAGCCTTTCAGCACCGTTGGAGTCAACTGTGTTCAACAGATGGTGGAATTTGCAAATTTCTTCTTGCTTTCGTTTGGAAGACATTGTTTTGTGAAGTAGAAAGCGCAGTTCGTTAAGAACGTTCATTATAAGACCGATATTTACGAAGCTGGCAATATCAGAATTTTATGAGATATTGATAAAACTTTTAGCATCGAATGTCTTTCTTAGAATCGAAATTTTCAAATTTGTTGGTGCTTTGGTTTGCAAGAAAATTTTTTTTTAAAAAGAGAGCGTAATTGATGAAGAACATCTATTATAAGATCGATATTTACTAAGCCGGAGATAATCTGAATGCCCGATTTTCATGAAACTTTCAGCATCTTGTGGATCAACTGTCTTTAAGGAATACTCAATTTCACATTTCCACTTGCGGCATATAAGATGATTTAAAATGGGCGTCAAAAAGCGCCCATGTCTTACTTGGTTATAGTTTTAAAAATTACTTTTATTTCTGGAAGGTATTAGCTCTTGAAGATTCACTATTGTCTTGCCTGAAGTTTATTGTTTAAATTGTGCTCTTGAATACTTAAATGCTTGCCCATCAATCAAATCAAATAAATAATGAATAGTGAAAATTGATGAAAAACGATATGATTTCTCAAGCAAGCTGTCTCGGGTTTGCAAGGAACCATGAGCCATTATCGAAAATCATTTAAGGGCTCTCGTCAGGTGTTCCTTTCTTACCGAAATTTGGAAGAAAACCGTGTCAAGTTTAGAAGGTTCTATTTAAGGGATACGATTATATCTACCGTTTCATATCATGCCTTTTCAACAAAGAAAATTAATGTTCTAAAACATAAAAGAGAAAATACGCAAACGAATTCGATTGTGGCTGTTATGAGGGTACGAATTATTAAGTCCTAACATGAGAAATAAAGGAAAGTTAACTAGTTCGATTGTGCCTATTATTAGAGTACGAATTGACAAGTATATATCTCGGGAAATGAATTTAAATGAATTGGTGAATTAGAATGACATATTTATATTTCTAGTATTTAATTAGTAAAATGTTTCTTTCATATTTGTCTTTCGTTGCACCTGTTACCTTTCTTGATGTAAGCATAGAGCAACAGTTCTCTGGGCGAGGAAAACGTAATTTACTGTTAAATATCTGTTTAAAGTGCTTGGAAATTTGTACGTTTCTAGTGAGAGTTATTCTTTATGTACCTCACGCAACACCTGAGAACTGACGCAGTGGCTCGGTGCGATCATGGTTAAATTTGGAGTTTTTATTGACAGACAAACTACATAGATTCATTCATTCATTTTTTTATATATAGATAATCAAAAACTGCCAGATTTTGCAGATAAACCATGATCATAAAAACACAGCAAATCCGTCTTTTCACTTTAGGGAAATAACTGTAGTCTAAACTGTCTAACTAAAGTCTTGTTGGTACTACTAAAAGCTGGTTCTAAAAGCGTTCGCGGATTACAGTTATATTATTAAGCTTTGCCGATATATATATATATATTTATAAACCGTAACCTTCGAGCAAAATCCTGGGAAGAACGTATCGACACAATCTAAGGAAAAAGTACGGATTTCCTGCTTTGAATTCAGAGAATGTCTTTGTGTAACACACAGCACTTTATTGGAAACATTCCATCTTTTCCAAACATGCCATTATATTTTCATACCATTCAAAGTTTACTTTGCATAATCGAAAACGTATCGACCAAATAATCTCAGGGTTTCTGGGCTTAAATACGATATTGCCATTGAACGGTTAAAATAAAATACATATAAAATATTGCCTGATCTTAAGTGGAAATGTGAGTTCTCTAAGACTTCACCCCGGAGTGAGGAAACCTGATGTTTGCATGTCTCGGATTTAAGAATTGTCAATGAAATATTAATAAGGCATTTTTCGGCACCGACAATTTCCGTGAAAGTTTGTTGCTTTTGGAGCCACGTGTTTCAAGAACGATTTAATTTTGTGCCCAGAAGATTGAGCTGGTCTTATTTGTTAAATTCTTGACATCAGGGCTGTAAGAAACACATTTTCATTCTTGTATGGATTCTTACTTTACTCACCTCAGCTATATCTCAAACAAACAACAACAAGTAGATAATACCTTAATTTGTGCAAATCGTACAATTGAAGAATAACTCACTTTATGGCTTTATGTTGTTGCAATCATATCTATCATTTATACAACTTCTCTGTGAGTTTGAAGAACGAAAGGAATTAATACTCATAAGAAACTCATCGAGACCAATGATATACCAGTTTTCATCGATTTAGAATTTCCGCTTGATTTTTCTTAATGAATGCTCTAATATCACTTTATGCGATAAAATTTATAAATTTGCTGGAGTTGCTATTTGGCAGGCATGATGTGCGGTCGAGCAATTATCGCCCACTCCGCAACTCCGTCTGGACATGACGTCAACCGATAATTTCAGATTTGCCCTACTATAATTATATTCACGAATATCTGAGGAAATCTTTGGACGACTTTAGCGCATGGAAACTGTTTGTGATTTTGAGTCCAATATCTCTAAATGGCAATTTCCTTTTTCAGGCAGCCGACACGTGCAGAAAATCCAGACTTTATTAAATTGAATAAAGCTAATATCACATGTACAAAGGCCGTATGAAATATATCAACTTTAACCTTTCTGGATGGCTCCAAAATTTAATATAGAAGTCTGCAAAGTAATTACTGTTGACCTTGGTTATAATGGGTTGTATTGAAATAATTTCCGGTGTACTGTGAATTAATATACATAGTCATATTGAAATTAGAAGTATTTATCAACTAGATTCCAATTTACTGTAAAATCACTAGCTTTTTTGCGGAGACTCAACTATTTAGTTCGATTGATTTCTTTTGGAAATTTAGTTCTAAAATGGGTATGCACTGAATGGAATGGGCTGAAGTCCATTAAGAAAATAAATAAAAACTCAACTTTAATCACTCTCTAGTACCCCTGATTGCATATCATATTCGTTTAGAGTATCATTTATTGTCATTCTCAGGGTTGTAAATTTTTTATATTTTTTCAAACCTCAGCTTCACTACAGCGTCTACATAGGAAAAAATAAATTCAAATAAAATTTGAATTTATCTTTTTAGTAGTAATATCCTCTTGCGGCGGCTCAAAGTTAGCGTCTGGCCTCTGGTGGTCTTGTCTAAGAGTAGGCAATTAGGCAATTAATCAAAATAGACGTAAATATTTCCAAACCCGAAACCCAGGAAAATCTAGGAATTATACGTTCCAGCAAGTAGAAGTTTGCGAAACATGTAACAATTGTTAGACAGTAAAACGTGGAAAAAAGTTTTTCAGTCACAGACATACAAGAGGACAACGACAGAGCGCAAATTTACAAACTTAGGAACAGAGTAAGAAACCATTTGCACCCAAATCACAGTGCTAAAAATAACAATAAATTGTAATATTTTTCCTCGCTTCGAAAGACAGGTCTTCAAATACCCACCACATATTTACATATTTTATATTTCACCTGTTCACAGTCATTTATCTACATGACAATCGTATTGTTGATCAATCCAGTTCATTTATAATAAGAAGCTTTTAGTTTGCCATATAAACCCCATCATCTATAGAAATGCTACTAGGAAAAGCCCTCCAAAGGCCATTAAAGGCCAACTACCTGGTGATGTAAAATATCGATTTGGACCTCCAGAGCAACGGATATTTCCGTGCCCTAGTAGAAATTTGCAAGCAAAAGAAAAATGGGGATTTCACGTGCATTTTACATAAGGGCTAATAGCGTGTCACTGGTGTTTGAAAGTAACGATTTTTCAATTTTTGTAGTATTTGTAATGTGGTCTCTTTGCATCAAGTGAATTGGCACTTTGTGGTGCAAAATGTACGGCTTTCATTTCTCTTTCGGCATAATGGAACTTTGTCTTGTCTGATATTTTTGCATTTATTCGCTATACTTTACTGCTTGTAACGTAAAATATAGAATATATATCCAGGAGTTTGTTCCAAGGTTCCGCTCAAATTATTTAAGGAGTTTCAAAGGTGAAAGTTTAATGTAAAATGCTGAAATGGCGCGGTAAAAATTCAGTGTTCTCAGGTATATGCTTCAATTAGTTGCAATGAGGTTCCTAAGGGCAGCTTTTACTTGCTTTTTTTTAAGAAATGTGTCAGATTTCACGATTTTGACTACAGTTCATACCGTAACATGTATTACCTTCATTTAGGTTTTAAAACAAATAGAAGGAAAAAGGAAACATGATGAAATCAACAAGCTGAACAAATTCAATATTAAACATTAATGTTCCAGATCAATTTGATTATTAATCTCGCAACACTGAAGGTTCATTTTAAATAAGTTAAATCTTCCAATATGATTAGTGGCTCTCTATTCAGGTTGAAAAACAATAACTCTACAGCTTAAGCCACGTTTCGTCTTAATAGTAATTCGAGATGTACAGATTAAAAGTAAGCGAACAGAAAATATACGGAATACTTCCTGGTTTATTAAATCTGAGCTTTATTAAAGACGAACTCTTGATAAAGCAGGGAGCACTGTTATTACTTTCTTAATTTAAAAGAATTTCGCATTGAAAACCTGTCACTTTTTAACGACATTTTGATTAACTTTTGCAACTGTAAATTATTAAAGACGTAATCTAGATCATAAAAAAATTTTTGAGGTTGGCCGTAGCTTAGTTAATGCTTTTTTAATTTAAATTTCAGTAGAATGAAAAAAAGTTTCTCGTTTGTTAGTTTCTATTTTCTCTTAGAATGAAATCTATTCACATAAAAAATTAATGAGGTACGTAACAAAAAGCTTCAGCCACATTTGTATAACTATACGGAGTAGTTCCAGGAAATCCGAGTGATATTGTATTCTATCATCTACCATCTATCATTGTATATTCTATCAACTGACCCAGTTGAATTAATTGCTGTCTTAAAAAAAAAACGTTAATTTTGTCCAAAAGTGTACTAGAATTTCAGAAATCAGTAATTATTTTTACCTTTACTTCAGGATTGGCGATACCAGCAAAACTGATCAAAATTATACTTGCGCGAACATGGAAATTCGTATTCGCAATTGAACCTCAGCATTGTTTATCACTGTTAAACAATCTAGTAGCTTTTTAAATATTTAAGACTTCTTCAATTGTGTATAGACTTTCACAGTTCACAGTTATTTTGTTTTTTGCTGTTTAAAATAATTTCGGTATTCATTAGCAGATGGTTTTGAGCTTCCTGGCTTATTTATAGACAAGCCTTTTATAATATTTTACATTAGAGATGCGTAAGAGTCAACTTTTTCTCGATGGAGATTTACTGACTTTCTTTTAACGAAATGAAATACGAAATACTCTTTTTGCCTGCTTTGCAAATCTGAAGCAGGCTTACCGACAACATATTTTACAGCGCGTGTTGGGAAATGGCTTCCTTGATTGTACAAATAAAACTCTTATTTTGTATGTAAATGTTTTGAGTGTTTCTAATTTTAAAATTTAATAACGAATATCAGAATTATTATGAAAGTTTAAGTAAACCAGCAGATCTAATGCGCACTAGTTCAAGTAAACTGTATCTATATTCTGAGTGCAAACAATATTTGAGTGTAATGTTAAGTAGAAAAAGGTATTTTTCGACTACATACGAACTATTATCCTTTAGATAGTAGTTAATTTTTAAGCTCAGCACCTTTCACGACCGATATACGATTGATTTATGTTGCCATTGACGGTAACACTAAACTCAGGAATCTTTCGAAGAATCAAAACAGTTAAATACAACGTATCTTAAAATTAGCCAAGTATGCAATATGAATAACCAGGCTGATCCAAAATAAGTGTAATTCTGTTCGTAAGGTTACAGTTTAGAGTTTGATGGGAACAATCACTAACATCAGGCATGTAAAAATATTTAATTTTGACCCGTTACGTAACAGTCCTGAATCTGGTGGTTTTAAAGAACCACCGGGTCAAGCGCTAACTGAAAATCGAATCCTAGAGAAAGTCGAATTTTACAGATTCGACCAAGTTCCGAAACCTTCCTTTTCATATAAAATTGTAATATTACATCCAAAGGTGAACTAAAAACAAGAAAACGTTCCTGAAAACCCACGCATTGTACTCTGTGGAATACCTACATTTTGCAGCAAACGAACTCTCCTTAATTGATCGGAGTGATGAATTTTAAGCAGCAGGAACAAAATGAAATGTTTTAGAAAATTTTCTATAATTTAACAATACATGCAGAGTAATAAAGAAGAATCCAAGTAAACAAAAAAACCAGTCACAAAAAACAAATCCAACATCATTCCTGATACAACCAAAAACATTATTGCCAAATTTATTATTTAGTTGTTTGCTGACAATTCAGTTTATTGCAAGAATTATTTTTTTACCACCTGGCAGAGAAACCGCTATACATTTCTACATAAGAACTAAATATTTTTACTACTACTTTTTCTTTTATTATTAGCCCTGTTCTTTCTAAATATCCGTACGACAAACAGTCAACAACAGAATAATGACACTAATTTCGCATCTTCCTAATAAGTTTGATCGCAGCAAATACATTTTTTGATTGATGCTTCCTAATAAAAGAAACATTTACAAGATAACAAGTTATGAAAAAAATTAGGAACAACGAAAAAGGCAGAAATAAATAGACAATTTTATAGAAACACTACCAGTTTTATTCGAACACAAGTGTGGACTATTTTATATTTCTTTTTTTAGTTAAAATAAATTACCTTGATGTTTTACAACCATTTCTAACGATGCCGATTTACAAAAAATCCCTCGTATTTGATTCTTCTCCTTTAAACATTGGAGTCGGGTAGGAAAATATATAACCTGGCTTAAAATAGAGTGTATCAACGACCAAATATAAATTACATATTTCAAAGCAGTAATCACGCCTGTAACTTTTTCCCCTTTTCCCAAGATTAAACATTCGAAACAAATTATTTCGCTGAGCCGTAAATATCAAATGGGTCCCACTTTGAAAAGGAAATAAAACAGCGAAATTTTCCTGTTTTATATTTGAAATATACGTTTGTCAACGAATTGTAAGGAATTCGAAAACCCTACTCCATTTATTCTCATTCATTCGTTAGTAGCTTACGTAATAACCGCTTTCGAAACAGAATGGACCAACCATTAAGAACGTAGAGCGCTTCTTTCTTTCTAGAGTTGTATCTAATGCGTTATTGCGCTTAATAATAATCGTGTTGATGAATAGAACCGCCAGGTCAATAATGTTTGTTAATGTCTTAAATTATAAAGTTGTTTTAGTAGAATTTTATTGATTAGTTCGAAACTTTTGTTTTGAAAAACATTTTATTCCAAATTAATACAAATTTTACACGTAACCGAACCGAGCTATGACTTATGACTTCTTATGACTGTATTGTAACTGTCTTAAAACTATTTTTAAGACTAAAGCTCCTCTGACCTTCTAAAGACTTCTGACCAGACCTCTAATAACTTCTTAAAAATTTTGGAATCGTAAAATCTTATGGTCAAAATATTCGTTTTTGCTGTAGCTTCTTTTATACGTAAATCATGCTGATCATAGCAGATACTATACGAAGTCTTAGTTTAAAAGAATAGTCGGCATAAGTGACCATACAATTGTAGTTTAGATTGAAGGAAAGTTTCGTATCCATGGATAGAAAAAGGATCGGGTAATTTATAAAAGAAGACGTAGAATTGGTAATTAAAATACATCAATAATTATAAAAGATGTGTTTTTTTCTTAGCGAATTTTATCATCGTTTTTTGATGATTGAGATTTGAATAGAATTGAAGTTTTGTAAAACTGTATTTAAAATTCCTTTTTTTTTGCAGTTAAGAAAGCCCGTTACGTTGGAGCTCAAGGTGAGTGTTGCTTCATTTGATCGTTTGCTTTCATTTAATATTAATACTTTCGAAATAAACTGGCATGTTTGTGAATTAAGAAATAAAGCCAGTAAACATTTTGTTATCGTACTGTGGTTGCTTATTAAAGAGAATCATACGGAAACTGAAAATTGCAGGAGCCAGTTAAACTGAATCATTGCAGAAAACTAACCGCGCGTAAACCATAAAGCAGATTTATGGTTTTGAGCAGTCCATTTAAAATTGGTTAAGACTATTAAATCTATTGGGCATATCTGAGAAACCTCAATTGGCGGCTGTTCAGCCGAACAAGATAATCTGATTTATTTTTAGAGCTCGTCTGGGAAGCCTTAGGCTGCAAAGATTGAGGTCATTTCCTTTCCATTAGATCCAGAGTTTTAAGGAGGTGCCAATTCCCTCTAATAGATTCAATTGTCTCAGCTTTAAAAATGCTTTCATTATCATCAACTTGCTACCCGCTAATTAAAGGTCGCAGTTTGCTGCGATGTCGTATTGATTTTATTCAGAAATTGTTGCCTTATATTCTACTAAATTTTCAAAAAAATGGTTGCAGGTCTCTGCAAACGTTATGCATTAAGTCGATTCAAAATATATGGCTTGATCTGTTTAACATTAACATGTTACTTTCTTCAAATAATTTTCAAAATTATTAAAGGCAATAACTGACAAAGAAGTGCAGGTAGAAGATCGACTAATACTATTTGCGCATTTTTATATAATTTATATATTGTATATAGCATATTTTGAATTAACAGCCTGGAATGTTTCTAGACTTTACTTTCAATATGGAATTAGTGAACAAAACTGTAGTGATTGAGAAGAAGTGGATCAAAGTGGATCAATTGATCAATCAAAATAAAAAGCTTGTAGCACTTATAGAGAGGAATCCCACATACAACGAAACACTGTATACAAACACATAATACATTTTTCAATGTTTTGCAGATAATTTATAAAGTAGAAGTAACGTTTTCCGTCTTTAAATAGTCTAAGCAGTTGAAAATCTATCGTAATTAGCGGAAACAACTAAGTCATCTATAGTTAGTTATTTACCGGTGGAGAGTAATATTTTTCCGCACGCGATTGCAGTTGTAGGATCATGAACTCAAGTGAAAAGGACGCACGCACTTTAAAATTAAATGTCATTAAATTCTATAGCTTGAAATATTGAATTTTTTTGTCTCATCCTGATTTTATTTTATACTGTTGTGAGAACCTAAAAATACTTTTGCTGGTAATCTTAGTTCGACAAAAAAGAACGTCTTAAAACAAAACATGTTTCTAAGCAAACTTTTTGATAGCGGAACTAAATTGACCTAAAAACTTTATCGGAAGACTTTGAAATAAGCAAGCTTCGCTTGAAATTCTATCAATTAACGCGATGGCGTTTAATCCGTTATAAGCTTCGAGTTAACGGTTGGACAACTTTTCTGGCGGATTTAACGGGGCGTCTTATTGTAAATATTTTCTAGAATCTCTGGAACAAAATGTAAATTGCTGTAATTTTTATAGGGGCGATACTATTGTGAAACTGGCTACTTTACATCCACAAATTTAATAAAAGGCCAAAAATAAATAAATACTACTATCTATGATCATTTTTAGATGCAAAACCCTCTCACTCAAAATTTTTTTACGAAAATGTTCAACAGTTCCTAAATTGCAGACGAAATTCGAATTAAATCTGAAACTGCTATTAAGTTTGCAAAGACATTTCTTTCCAACTTCTGGAAACCGAATTGCTTTTGTGAAATTTCCCCGGAAAGAAAAATGAGTATAACGGATTCTCTTTACGAACGAATTTACGACGAATTCTAGCAGCGGGAAATGCACTAAAATAATGGTATACCGTTACTTGCAATATTAGTAGATTTAAATAAAAGTGACAGACACGAGCAGAATTCCAATCCCCGTTAGCAAAGTTGCCCTTTAGCAGTCAATATTAATATAAGTGAATTTCAAAGACTGTTTCGTGTTCTATTCATGTTTTCGGCGCTGGAAGATTTGATTTTTTACTACTCTCATAGAGTTAACATACAAATTTCATGTCGTCTGTTTGTTGATATTCATTTCATATAAAATTTTGTATTTTTGTACAAACAGTTTCTGGTCGAGGATTAATTCAAAGTAAATCCGAAGAATTTATTAATCCTGATTCAATACCCTTCTAGCCAAATGAGGTTTAATGATCTAATTACTTTTCACCCATTAATGTACCGCATTGGCAAGTGACAGCATTGCTTTAGCCTCTCTGGATTGCTTAATCATTTAATTGCCAGAACTTGGGCTACGATGCAGTTTAACGTAAATCAGTCTAAATCGGATTATTCTAAAGATATAGTTCGGCCAAACAGCATTAGGGCTCTCTGTACTTATGCAAATCGAGAAAATTGAGTTCATTGAACAGTCTATTCAACACAACTCTTTAAATAAAAGTCGCTCCTCATTCAGAGCTTAAATCTAAGATAACTCATAAGTAAAGTAGGAACATCTGCAGAACTTTGATGGCTTCAAGGCTGTTCGATTCACCTTATGCACGTATATAAAAAATTACCTTTGAAATTATATACTTCTGTCCTGAAATTAGCATATTCTATCCCGAAACATTTCTGTTTATGGCTAAATAATAAAGCTCCTCTGAGACGGTGGAATTTTTTGTTGCAAACTCAGTATCGCATATATTGAAAGCTGTTGCTTTTGTATCAACCATTATTAACATGCTACAGTTCCAGATATATTTCTTACTGTTTTGGTGTCACTATTAAAGTGGAAGGTGTTATGAGAATGTTGCGGTTGTCGAACAACAGTTGGCAACAAAAAGCTTTTTCCTACGGCCACAGATGGAATGAAAAAAAGGGTTTCCATGTTTTCCGTGTGATTAACCTTTTGCGACTCCGCAGTGGCAAAACTGCTCGTGTGGACAAACTCAAAAAGATGTCTCGCAAAAGATCACAAAGATAGAAAAAGGCCGCTGCAATGTAGATAGAAGGATTTTCTACAAACAGATTTATTAAGATATCTCAATATGCACAACACGGTTATCGTATGGCAAATGTTTGCCAGAGCATCCTATTAAATTTTCAATTAATTTTTGTGATGAACACACAAAAAACGTCCAAGAAGAACTGCTTTGCCACGATCTATTGACCCTTCAACCCCAACACAGAAAGCAACATCCATCACTAATTACGATTATCATCACACCGTCACCAAGTAACTTCAACACTAGTTATTTAAGGTGGCTGACTTTGAAATAAAAAATATGAAAATAATTAATGATGCATGATCTAGGTGCTGATTACAGGCTTCATATTCATAATGTTATTGACGATGCACTCAGTGTCTTTAAATTATATTTATACGTTATTAGTTCAAATTTTGTTGATTTTGTTTGCAACTGTATGTGTTTGCAGTGTAGCATCAGTCGTCATCATTTCATTCTCTCTTCTGCAATCATAATGCAAATCCTTTTCAACAACACAAACATCTTCTGCAAATTGAGCATTATTGCAAGGAAAATTTGATCGCTAAACTGTAGAACATCAGCTTTGCCCTGTTCGGCACTGTAGTTAAGGCAGGAACTTATTTTTCTTGCAAGGTAAATAAATAATAATTTCTGTTTCAGCTGCCCAATTCAATACTTACGTTACTCTGAAGCTTCAAAACGTCAAATCTACAACTGTAACAGTTAAAGGAGCATCGCCATGTTGGGCACAAGATTTTTTATTGTAAGTACTTCTATTTTCAAAACACATAATTTATTTAGTTTGCTTCAAAATTATCATTCAAAATATTAGCAATTTTTATAAAAAGCACCAAACTCTATTATGAGTTTCCCACTTCATAGGGGTTACTTTTCTACAATGGTTATGAAGTAGTTTTAATTATAATGCGTTTACATAATTAGCAAAAACTATAATCCCTTATAAAAATCCTTGTCGCTTGTTTCTGCGGCGACAGTAAATTTACTTTCTCAATTTTAATCGTGTGCTACATTAAAACTACTATGCTGTGAAGTCCTTAAGCCAAACTTAATTCCCCGCTCTTTGGTACAGGTTGATCTTCTTTCCAGCCTTTCTGGATTAAGTTTAAAAGGGATTTTTTTTTCATACTCCAACAAATAGGTCACAGATTTGTGATACCGTTGAATTCACAGCGCAATTCTTATATTACGTTTAGAACCTCATTTGCGAGGACATTTAACATTTAAAGTGTGAGAACTAAACAATGGTCTGCCAGAGTCATGTTTAACACAGTAAAATTTTAGATTAATTTTCAAATTGCTCAGGCATGCAGTTTCATTAATTCGATGACTGTACGTTTTTAAAGATGGTCTGCTGCAAAATCAGCTTAATAAACAGTCTTATTTTGACCCAAGAATATCGCAGTACCCTTTTGATCATGTGCTTAAGGGAAACCCTGTATAACTGAACAGAATTCGATTTACTGAAGGGGGAACTGTTTACCAGAACATGTTCACTGGTCTAATAAAACATACTTCATATGCGTGGTTATTGTACAAAATAATTAACAAAAAACTGAAAAGAAAATTTAGAAGACTCATGTGCTAGTATAGAATTGAAGCAAATAATTTTATCACCATGTATAAAACATCCACTGCAAATGTTGGCCACTAGTTCAAAAGCCAACCGCATCAAGCATCAATTAAATAGTGTTTGCTCTAGGAAAGTGCTACAGAACAGTGAAGTGGCACTAAGGCGTTAAAATTAAGAAAGCTTCAGAATGCCAAGTTAGTTTCCTCTAATTTGTTTGTGAACACATCCATCAACATTATTCAAGGGACTTCGTCAGGAGTCAGGGAAATAAAATAAAAATTCTGAAGGCTGCACTAAATTCTAAATTGACCTAATAAATATGCAATTGCAATAATAGAAATGGAACAAGAAAAGCGAATGACAACAATTCTGTTTCGAACGTTGTATTCTACACGAAATAGCGAGTGAGGTCTGTTGGAAGTGAGCGATTATAATAATTTGTTATTTTCCTGTTTCTGCTTTTTAGATTCATTTGCTTACGAAACGTTTCTGCCTTCTATCTGAAATCTTCATGACTTTAATTGAGAGGAATATCATCGGGTGTAAAAGTCACTGATAATTTTCATAACAGTTTCGCTTTCCTATTTCGTTATTTGTATCACAAATTTCACAAAAAATATTTCGGCAGACTTATCATTGTATGAAAGTTAACACACTTTTTGTGTCGATCTATCTAGACTTTCGTTGAATTCGTCATTTCGATTTTACTAAGCCGATTCGGTGGCCATTTCATTGTCTCTCTTGGATACATTTTTATATTTTTCATGTTTTTATGGAGAAACTTTTCAATAAATGAAATATTAGTATAAAATTATCTACTACTTGTTATTGGGCGTGAATATTTATTTTAATTAATTCGACTGCTGGTTTTAATTTATGCCATCTGGAATGCAGCCAACTAAGAACGTTAACTCGTTAAGATTAAACCGCAGCGCTTTCACAAAAGTCTAACGCATTGCGATTTATTAAGCCAATTTAAAACAGAAACGATTTTAAAACTATTTTAAATTTGATATATCCAATTTTTGCTTTCTGGGGTACCAAGAAGAATGTTTCAATATCAAACGGATGATTTGCACTACGCAAATGTAAAAACGCGGAATATAAAAATGTATATTAAGTTTAAGTCATATTGTTGGCAGGCAAAGCAATAGCATTTCTCGTTTAGAAAGTGGCCAGTCGATGCTTTTTACTTTTATTGATTTATCTATTACATTGTTTATAAAATAGTAACTCATTTGAAAGTTGGTGATTTTGGGGAACAACCTCATCTGTTGTTCTTAAATTCCTTGAAATTGACTGTCAAGTTGTAGTTGCCGTTTGGCGCAAAGCACCAATATTTGTATTTAAGCTAAAAGAAGTCTAATTTTTTATGTTAATGCTAATATATAATAATAATTAATTATCGTTTACTGTAATGTCTGACTTTCGTTTTCTATAATTTTCAGCGAAACAAGCAATCTAAATACAGGGTTATTAATAGAGGTATGGAGCAAGGGCATGATATGGGATCGTGCAATGGGATACCATTGGATACCTTTACAGACAGTCCACTATACAATCGAGGTAAGCTTTCTCGTTTGAAATGCAGATAACAAGTAGGAACGATGGTTTCAAAAAAGTTATGGTGTTTTGGCATAACTTCGATTTTATATACAGTGTGACTGAAAATTAGGGAAATGTTTCTGAGGGTGTTTTGGGAGAACATTTTTACCTGGTCTCGAAATGAAGGTTTCTTCATTTCATGTGTACATTTTTCTTGTGGTTAACAATATACGGAGTTGAAACAATTTTTTATGGTTTTATCGTCTTTATGCATATGGCAATGTAAAAATATTTATAATTAAAAAAAAAACTCAAACTGCGTATTTCTAGAATCAGTGTCTATTAAGCGAAGAAAAGTTGTCTTTTCCAAGCTCATTGATTTTGTCAAAAATCAAATTCAGTTTAATATTGCCTGTAACAATTTCATTTAACCAAATACAATATTTAATCGAAATAAAGCTCTTTACTCTCTACTGAAAAACCTTTTTTTCTGGTCGCTTACAATATGTCGAAATTTATGTTATCTTATTTCTAAGCTTGAAAGAATACGAACCAAAAACTACAGCGTGGAATCAAACAAACTAGAACAAATAGTCTGCATGAAAAGACGCACCTAAAAGTTAATAATATTCATATCAATGTATTCGTGTATTATATTTGATTACAAAATAATAATTCATCTGCTCGTAAATACTTTTCCCATAAGATCCTTCCGTTTCCGGTTAATTTTAATATTCTGCCATCATAATAAATGCAGTCTTGACATAAAAAATGGGTTGCTTCATTTTCTAAGAAAGAAAAACACCCACTTAGTCGTTTGTTGCAGCATAGAATGTATTATCTGCTTGATGAAAATGTATTTTTAAAATTAAAATAAATGATGCATTTCTCTGTCGCCGCGAGGCTAACTTTTCATCTGGCTTAGTTAGAAGCTGTAATAAAAATTTTTAATCTAATTAAATTTGCAAATGAAGTATGAGGAAATGTACTTCTCTGCACGAACTCCTATTAATTACAGTCTCCGTCCCTAATCTAATTAAAGTTAACACTATGTGTCAACAAAGTTAGTTTTATAATTTTTTCAAATCTTCATTTTGCATTTTTTGTATATATTTATGACCAAACATGTCTTGAATTATGAATTATATTATAGAGTGAGCGTAAGTAGTAATTTTTCAACAAATTTAACACCTTTCTATTATCGGAATATTTGATCGAATAGAGAAAATATCATTTCGATTTTAACCGTATTTCAGATTTAGATAAATAAATTTAAAACCGAAATATTTCACTTAACATTTCAATGGAAACGCATATAATCCATCTTTATGTAGATCCGAATCACTTGAAAGCCAACTTTTAAACATGAACCTCTAGGACTTTACATGCAAAGTCGTTCCGTGAAATTTATCTTTTTAAGAGACAATCGATCCGATCTGTCTGTTTTTCAAGAGCAGCAAACTTTTTACTGAACTACTTTATTACTTAAACTCCCACGCTTGAAACTTTCAATCAGCTATATCGATATACAATTTTTTGTTGAAATTATCGACAACTGCTTTTCTAAAATATTTCGAGTGACTCTAGTGAGGTGGTTTGCTAATTATAAACAAATCATGCAGAGCGTAATATAGTTTAAAAGTTGCTTTGATAGACACATTTAACTGAAAAACTGGATAACTGACTTAATGAAGCAGCTTTGCGTTTTACTCGGTATTTCTACAGTTATATCACGTTTTGTGAAAGGGGATATGTTTAGCCGGTTTTGTGTCTACTGATATAACGAGCTTCATTAAAAGCAAAGAGAAGTTTGTAATATAGCTGTTCTGATAAAACTTGTACACTTACTAGCGTGGTACATATATTCGGAAAATTTTGCCTATTAATTTACATTTTTTATTGAAGGAATAATTGATAGGAATAGACCAATTTACATATACATCAGAAACCTCTCGAATAAGTTTTTATTATTAGCTGAAAATGTTGCCACTAACCACCAATCTTATTTTTTCAAATGGAAACGCCTGTTTCGTATTAAATTTAAAAAATGATGCATTTATTTCTTACCGATACTCAAACTTCAGGAATTTAAAGGAAAAAAAATACGAAAAACTCATTTCAGTGGAACATATTTCATGTATTAAGAAGCTAAATTCATAAACTTTGAAAAAACTATTACTTTAGATTAAATATACTAATTTCTGTATTTCTTTCTAGGAGGGTACTGGCCAATGGTTATCATTAGATGCAGAACTAGTAATGAAAGACGGAGAAGTAGTTGGTACGAAAATGGCAACCGGACATTCTTTGCTGGTCGATTGCCGCTTCGAACTGCCTTTCGGTAAGTATCAGTCAAAATATCTCCTTACCTTAAGGTGGATTCGGATGCCGATTAGAATTTTTCACTAAGAAAAGAAAAATTTATAGAGCTTTTTAAAAGACGACCCAAATTATTTTTTTAAAACTGGGATTTACATATTTGAATTGAATATTTCCGTATCGATGTGCTTGTAACATACAAATTAATTCACGGAATGGACTAGAGGACTATTGAGAGACCTATTATTACATAATAATTTGCCAATTTCAACCAGAATATTTTTCAAGAACTGTTTTTCGCAATAGAAAAGCACACTGAACTCAGTTGAGAGCAAAGGGAAAAAGCTTAGTCAAATGCTTGTGGTTACAACAAACAATACAATAAAAAGTAACAATATAAAAACATTCTAATTTATGTACTCTTAAAATTACAGGGTAAAATTATTTGACGTATGAATATTTTTCGAATTAAAATACAAATTCTAAATCAATGAATGTAAATATGCTAATTCCGTGCTGCATAAATGCATCCAGTTTAAATCGTTATTAAAACGGTTTTGATTGGTTTGTGTTACTAATTCGACAAAGGTGGTCAAATACACGAATTATAGTGAATAAAAAGTTCCATTGATCTATTTTATTAGCAAGTTTCAGCGCAACCGAATAATCGCATGTGGTATTTCAATAAATCTGTAGCACGCAATTGAATGAAGTAGTCATTCATATGCCTATATTATTATTATATTTACCTCATATATTTTATGCAATTCGTGGGTTTCAGTCCTTCGCATATTTTTGGGGACATATTTGATGAATCAATATTATTATTTAGCAACCTGGGGCGAGACTTTGTTGTCAATAATTAAAAATTACATTCAATTTAGATTCAAATATTTTCATCTATTATACCACCATTATTACCGTATATCCACTACTTCCAGATCGAACGATTTTATCTTTCTGCTACCTAGAAGTACCGTTGTGAAAATATTATATACTTTAATTACTGTCGTATGTAACCTAAAGTAAAATAGTAACACAGAATTTAAAAGAAATATGTGATAATTTTTAATTTGTATGTTCAGAATTGGTCCGTTAGTCCAAGGAAACGAACCTTCTATGATGCTGTAAAAATATATTTCCAGAAAAGAACAAACAACACATAAGCAAATCTTTACACAATATTTTCCAAACACTCATCGATTACCACAATTTCCTGGCCTTCTAATACTGAGAAATTAATAAAAAAGACGTAAACACATCCAGCTTCTAGCTTCGGAGCCACCACTTGATATTTCCTTCAATAAATATATCACATTTCACTTTTGCAATCGCGGAGTATTAGAGTGCAGACCCAAAGTAAATTTGCTTGGATTAAAATTTAATCTCAACTCTGAAAGGGTATTGTGCAAGTAAATCTTGATGGTCGAAAGGCAATCCCTCAAGTTTCTTGTAATCCCTGTGTTTCAAAATCGAGGAAAGTTCAACAAACTTAATCCCTGTATGAATAATTTCAGAATAACATTGCAGCTGCAAGCTTTGCATTGAAAAGTGATTGTATCTAACCTGGTACAATATTTAGCATTATATTACTTTTCTGTCTATTATTGTTTTATTTATAAAAATTTTTAATGTCAGTAATATTTGGTTGTATTAAATCTGTCATGGTATGTATTTTGTATAATAAAATAAACGCGTTACAAACTTTTAAAATAGTTTGTGATCAGGCCGTTCTTAGCATTTATTAGATCGGCACCAAAATAACGATGGGAAAGCATATTATCGATGTTTGCCATTAGGCAACATTCGAGGGAAGTTTGCAACCTGATCCTTGTTTGCTCGGCGGGTATATTGATATATGGTTTTACCATATCTTAGGATATGGTGATGTAAATCTTTGATGAGCAATAAACAAGCATAAAAATAAACTATTTTTATTTTGCGTTGAAGCTGAATTGAAATATCTCGTTTATTCCAATTAGGTAAACCTGAACTTCAACCGACCGTTTGCTTAAAGCTAGACTCCCTCAATAGAAAAAGTCTGAACGAATTGAGCTAATCCATTAAAAACTGTATACATCTTGTTTTTATTATTACGTTTGTTTTTACAAGAAGCGCACAGAAACTTAACGTACTTTAAAAGCGAGTACGTATACATGAATTTTACCCCAGTCGCAATTGAACTTCCTCTTCCCACCGAACCAAAATTCTTTAAGCAGTGTTGTTTGCAAGATTGAGACGTCCAAGAAATTCTAATATTTCTGGAAAACCTGCATATTCAATATCGGACTTGATTCATTACTTCTTCACCTAACAAAATTTACCTAAATAATCAGTAATCCGTCAGTATAGTTTTAAATTTTAACATTGTTTACATCCGATTATTATATTATTGTGGTTAAACAGAACTATGTGTATACACATTTCCTGTTTGGTGTGGCTGGAGCAAAATTTGTTCTAACTACTAAACTAAGACCTAAATTTATGTCAATATGTACAGCACATTGACGAAACATTGTTGAACCAACTAGTTTCCCCATATTAGCCGCGACATTAGATAATTTACTTTGGACCAATGTTGGAGGTTAATTAAATAGTTGCGAAGCCCATTCATTAGTGAAACCAACAATAATTAACCCGGTGAAACTTAAATATAAGCAACAGACAACGTTTCCAGCCCATTACTTACTCCTGCCCGGTTGAAGGATTATCAGTGCGCATTAGATTACACCAACTATGTTTAATTATTTTAATTTATATGCATTTCAAATGTTGAATTCTTACTTTGGTTTCAGATCCTGAGAATATGGACGCATCTGATTTACAAAGAAAATTAGAAACCTTAAACAAATGGATAGACATGGAGGCCAGAACTGAGCAGGCCAACAGACACTTCAACTTCATTGGTAGATGTAAGTAGACTATTTTTAGTTTAAGAAAATAGTTTCATTCGCTTCATATTCATTATTCATGTTCGCATTAGTCGATATATCAGTAGAAGTACAGTGTGTCCAGTAAGCACATGATTAAAAGGTTGCTGCGACCTTCTTTGACTCAAAATCAGAAAAATATCTGGCTTCTAGGCCATTGATGGCCAAGTTCTTCTAAAACGTATATTTTTCCACAATCTAATCTAATTAGTTTCATAATTTGATCATCCCTATTTCAAATCAGTGTAACCGAATGCATATTACATGCAAATCTAGTGTAAGTTAATTAATTTAATTTTCTTTTGGCTTTTGTTCAGCTCAGTTAGTTATATGTCGGGTGCCGCACACAGAAAATGCTACTTTTCCCGGAAGATTTACATTGGTGCAAATTTACTAGAGAATTAATTTAGAAAAATATATCTACTTTAAAAGTGAACGGCTAGCAAAAGTTTGTGCGTCAAAGTTAAAGTTAGAAATTCAAAATTAATTAATTATTTTGTTTGTTATGCGCGTTAGAATCCGCCAACAAGGCAAAGCGTCTTAAATCATATTTTTTATTGCTCATATATGTCAATCATTTATGCAGAGTTTCGTTGTCAAAATATTTCCTAAGGAGGGCTTTTTTATAGGAGTATTCTCCAGGCATTCCATGTTGACAAATTATAGGTTAAAGTTCGACTCATCTCCATCGACTTCGTAGCGTGAAGCGGAATGGTAAACTATTTGCAAATGCAATTTTAGCTAATATGTATTTCTCTAATAAAGAATTGTCTTTTTTATTGTTCCCTTATTAAATGTTCAAATGGATCTCCGTGTACGCCCGTACAAAGAGTTATTAGACGTACAAAGACTTTACGTCTTAAAATATCCTCTGAAATTTGAAAACTTTATTGCGGACCTCTGAATATACTATATATTTTAAAGCTCCTTCATAGAGTGGCGTTTTACGGTTCAATGAGTTCAGACACATGAGACTTTGGCCGTGAGACTTTGTAATAAAAACAAACTTACTATTACATTTTTATTTTAGAACAGCGCTTATTACATATTACATCAGAGTCGATATTACTGCCCAAAACATCATTAATATTGTAGTAGCAATATTTAGAAACAGTGACAAATGCAACAAAAATTGGTGGCGTTTAAACTCCGACTGTTTCCATTTCTTGACAATTTATTATGGAATAATAAGAAGCATTTTAATAAAGTGATCGTTAAGACTGATTAGCTTCTTACAAACCTTTGCGAGAAACACAGTTTTCGGCGTTTATAATTCTACTTAAAAGAACGAGGTGTTGCGCACCTTTTTTGTAATTCTCCACAAAAAGTTCAGATTCAAAAAAGTTTGAACTGCTTCTGTTTACATTAATTAGTAACGCCTGCGGTCCCAATTGTAAGGCCAGCTTACCAACTTGCGTTTTTTTGGGTCGTTTTCGTTATTATTTATTCAGAATGTTTGGAGCTCTTCGGGGGGAACGCTGACCTCTTGCTATTTCGCACCGTTTATGGSAGGTTGGGGTTTTTGCGGTGTMGAAATATATGTATTAAGTGCATTAAAAATGTTCATTAATTACAAAMTTATTATTAAATGTGACAACTTGGTTTTTGCGCCAAAGTGTAGTTTGTTAGATTGAAAATAACAACCTGAGTTCTTGAAAATAACATCCTGCCCGTGAATAAAACTTTTCATATAAACAAATACAACGACAATTCATCGGYWCAAAATAAATCGACCGAAAAAAMGGACTCTTAGGTTATATGAAATTGATGGGTGGCTGGCATCCGTAATCCGACAAAATTTTGGCGAAGAAAATGGCGATAATCTGTCAACGTCGCAWKTAWGCAAAAAACARTTTACGGTGCATATGTAACGTTTYAAGCTGCATTTCATGAGCTGATGAAARATGGGTARTTCTATTTAAAAAAATACACTTTGATCTTGCCTCGCTTTTCTGAGACACTCTGTATCATATAAAATATTTTTAAAATGTCCGCACTTTGTGCGTCAACAACTTTTATATGAAACTATTTTTCGAAAGTTCAATATCAACGGAAATAATGGACTCTCTCGCCCTAAAAAAMCACTCTGTATATGAAAAAAAWTATTAATAYATGCTTACAAGGTAACTGAATAGATTTGATCAACTCTCTAATAGTAATACCTGAAATGTCCCCGTCATCATCATTTCTTCATCCCATCGCACTCATCATTTTAAAAATGTATTTACATCTATTGATTTGATTAGTTGTCTATCGCGAAAATTCAAGTCAAATCAAAAAGTCGGATGAAAATGCATTTTACGCTTCTATTTTACACACTGTCTCCCACCCTACCCCTCTATTCTGTTTCTTTTTCAGCCAATAGTAATCACTTTGACAATGACATTTCAGCGGGATATTCGGAGGATAGCGATTACACATCCGATCTGAATTATCCAGTTGGACAACATGCGAATTCTTCCGCGTCTCAATTCCGCACCGCTGCTCATCAATTGAACACGCCTCAAAGATCGCTCGAAACGAGTCGAGAGAACTCGTACGAGCGAGAAGAGGGCAGTGGTGCCCAGTATTTGGTCACACAACCGATAATACATCAACATCATTTAAGTCCAGGCGGTCATCGGAGGACCCAACAACAATCCTCAAAGGTAAATATACATTCCGCATGAATGTTATTAGTTCACTAATAGCGACTAATTGACTTAATGACATAATTATACTAAGGAGTTGAGGTGCTTTATTGGACTTTTTCCATGACAATAAATAAATGCACCAACTCACAATAGTCTACTGAACACTATCTTGTAGCTTAGTATGGAATGGAAACAAATACTTTTACTTTGATGACAATTTCTGAGGCTTTACCTGAAGTGTACATAATTTTCTTGGGAATAGTAGTCGAACGTTTTCAATTTCCATCTGAAAGTTGTCGTTTTCATTGATTGTTAAAATGCGGCAATTGTGGGTCCGACTAACCTGTTCTTTCGTCGTCAGTCAAAATGCGCATAAAATATTTATAAAATTTTAAGTGTTTTGGTCACGGTAAGAGTTTTACGGAGATATGAAACGGTCAGATGAGGGTGTATTGATAAATTCAAAAAAAAAAAAAGTTGCTTGAGGGAATACCGCTGAAAGTTTGACAGAGACACTGAGTGTGTTATACTGGTAGTTCAGAGATGTCACATGTGACATTAAGATGAATATTTCCTTCGTATGATGATCTGTACGTTTGTACGTAATGTACAGTCTGTACGTAATTGCACAGTGTGCAATTATCCCTCAACGATAATTGCATTGTTTATGAAAATTATTTGACAGGTGTCTTTTCCTGTTGAATTAGACATCAAATGCCATCCGGACATTCCTAAGTTATTCAAATCATATTTGTTATTTAAACTTAACAAAAATGTCTCGTTTTGGTGTCAAAGTTGTTGCTGCGACCGTGCCCACGAATACTATGAACAATCAAAAGTATATYTGGCGGCAGTTAAATAATAATATCAACAATAAATATATCTAGCATTTTGTGAWGAAAGACGTTACAACTTAAGTAAAGACACTACAGTGCACCAAATTGCAAACATTCTACAAGACTGGGCGTTCAACATGAAAAGATAGAATGGTGAGGATGTTAAAGAATATACTATAAAAACTATTTGGAATGTTACTGCTAAATTACTAATGGATAAATACTACTATGAACATAACGTTCGCTTTAATCCGTTTCAAGACATCGAATTTAAATTGGCTCGMGAAGCTAAAAAYGCAAAASKGAWGGAGCTACAAYGAGGAGCCCCAGAAAAGAAAAGGAWGCTCTGTTTTCATGAAATATGAGGAATTTAAKAAAATGGYCGAAAGCTGTGATGAAGACACTCCAGGTGGTCTGCAAAARAAACTATTCTTTGTGTTATGCTATGAATTAGCATGGCGTGGAGGAGAAGGATCGAGATRCTTGACAACATATTTCAAAGAAGTTGACAATGTAGGCGGAAAAAGCGGAAGAGTTGAATATAATCCAATATTTACCAAAACGACACAAGGTGGGAGGGACCATGCGCATCATTGAAGTGGTTAATTCGTAATCGAATTAATTCTCAGATTTTCCCAGTTCGACTCTTTCACAAATTCATGCAGAAGAGGTCAAATATCAAAATAAACCGTCTCTTTTTAATAATGAACCCTGCTTGGAAAACGAGTGAATGGTACAAAAATATACCTTCTGGTAGGAATACGATCAGTCAGTGGACTAAGCAAGCAGAAAAAAGCAGGTCTAGCTACTGCCTCAAAAAAACTGACAAATTATTCTCTGCGAGCAACAGCCGTTTCAAAATTGGCTAAGAAAGGGGTTGGAGAACAGCAGTTAATAAAAATTACTGGACATTTGAACACCAACTCAATTACACCATATCTCCAAATGGATGATGAACATCATCTGCAAATAATTGAAAAAATGAGAGACAATGATGGTGCTGAGGTCCAGCCAAAAATGTCTGAA
>NW_026018916.1:9631935-9635466 GCF_020466585.1 Dendroctonus ponderosae
CGTTGCGCAGTCAACGAATCTTGTTGAATTTACCGTTTATCCTTGTCTATCTTATTGTCACTCTGTATAATTCCATGGTTACCGGAGTTTTTAATGTTACGTAATAATGTAAATTAGGCTTATTACCTTCAAAAACATTGCTACCGTATTTCAGATAAAGTTTTTTGTAAATTTCTTAGTTTTTAATAACAATTAATTTATTTTACTATTTTTTCTGTACTCCTATAACAGCGCCAGACAACACCTCCAAAGGAATCACGCCAATTTTGAATCACCCTGTATTGAGAGGAGAGCGATACGAGATCCTTAGATTGATCATGCAACGAAAGATAACGGAAATAAGGAAAATTTCATGGTTGACAAGTTTGAAGGGTTGGTTTGGTTGTAGCTCAATAGAAATTTTCAGAATATCGGCAAATGAAGTAAGAATGAGCTGAATGAGCCAAGAAATCTGTTCTTGGTAAGAATTAGTCGGAACTTGTCAACGTGGTTCAAAATACAGAACGATTAAGGCGAACATTTAATTTCGTGGAATAATATATACAATTTATATAATTTGTGATTGCAATTTAATTATATGTATTAAGTATATTGGATATTATTTTATGATGCGAGGTAAAGTGTGGTTCGATGGCATGGCAGTGGTTGCATAATCATTGCTAAAATTGATTTTTTTGCAGTGGAATATTTCCAAGATCAGTTGCAGATAAGCGCAGGTCGCGGTCGATTTTAAGCAATTTTTAGTTAGTCCGCTGGAACTACAGACATTTTCTTCAAAAAATTATGTTCCTATATTTCTGAATGTTTTTTATACAGAATGCAATTCTCAAAGCACATTTTTTGAGCAAGTTTGTCATTATTGTTAAACAGTTTTTCCACCTCGTTAGATTAGCGCCGGGTGTATAAATTCTTAGCCGCCTGGAAGCCCAGACTTAAATCCTGTTGACTTTTCGATTGGCTCAACAAATCAATGTGCCAGAATCTGCTGCTTTGTTCTAAGAGTGAGGCACAAGTTAGTAGCAACCAACTACAGAATCATCTAGAAGTTTACTAATTTTAGCCAAGATGAGTGCTTATCTCCATCCATACCAACTTTTAACATTCAACATTCAAATTGAATTTTTTTATCCTGTTGAGCCTACAAACAAACCACATTGCAAATATTTATCTTTGAAAACGAACAAGAACTGAACTCCTAAATCAATAAGAAAATTCTCGTATTCCTGAATTCGATCAAACCCCAACATTATATAGATTCTGACGTTCCCCTGTTTCTGTCCTCTCAAATTCTATTATCTCGAGAAAACCTAAAATTTGCCGTCAAATCCAATACCAGTCATATTTTCAATTTCAGCTATTTCAAAGAAACCCATCTCACTTCCAAGCGAATAATTGTCATATGGCCAATCACAACCAGTAAAGATCGCTCACCTGAAAAATCTTCCCTCTCTGCCTTGGTTCATAAGCTATTTATCGTGCGTTGCCCGGGAAATTTAAAGATAGTAAACACACAAAAAACGGGACTATCGATTTTGCGTAGGACGTCTCAAGTACGCAATATCAGAAATCCTTGTACAACATTCAACAGGGTAGGGTGTGTCCCTTGATTATGTTTACCCTTCAATCTCAATATTTTTATATGCTGGACGTTTTTAAGGGCATGGAAATGTCTTTTGTAAACAACAACTCTAAATTACTAAATTATGAAAATGTTTTTTTACATTACTGTTATGCTATATTTTAATACTTGCATCAACTATAGTATACACACGCTTTTCCAAATACTTAGTTTGGAATGTGAAATCTACTAAACTGCTCCACTCAAACTTTACATTAAAAAAAGTCCTTAATATTAATGTGCTGTTTCCACTAGTTTTCATTTGCTTTATTCTTATGCTCTTTGCAATTATTACGATCTTTTACACTGAATTTCTGAATAGCAATAGACGTTTTTTAACCTCCATGCAGATGAATTCCAGGTTCTAATTAGAATCGAACATTCCAGAATCCAAATCTGACCTCAAAAATGTTTTCGTTATTCTTCTAAAAGCAAATATTTTTGAATCTGTTTGTTGTGTTATCCTTCCCCAATGTCTTTTTACTTGTGATGTTACTGAGCCAGAAATTCCTGCTGGTAGGGATAGAATTTAAAAGGATGGAAATTAATTAGACGAAAATATGAAGTCAAAGTCAGCTACAGACAGCATTCTTCAAATTTTGTTCTGATATTTTATTGCGCAGTTTGTTTCGCTGGATTTATATTATAAATGCCGTACTGGATCTCAAAGAGAATTGGGAAAGTTTTTGTACTTAACTCCACTTTCAATCGCGTGTAAACTTGGATAAATATGGTTTTCAGCATTACTGCCTATAGACGCGATAATAAAATCGAAATCCGGCGGCTTTATTTTGAATCTTACGTTTCCAATTCGTGAGTGTGTAATTCTGAAGTAAGTTAGTTTAAGTGTAAATGTAAATTATGGACATAATATATGAAATTCGAGACAAAAACAGGTTTTAACCATTTTTGCAAGCCTATTAATGAACATTGAATAATGTACTCGTCTAACTTTTAATACAGTATTAAAGCCTATAAAACCTTAGCCAATCGTTATCAAATTGCCCTTTTGTGTGCATTCAGCATCTCAAAATGTATTTAAGTTTTGCATTTTTTTTTAAACTTTAACTAATAATTTCATTGCTTAGTATTTAAAAAGCCCGATGATTTGAAAAATGATAATTATTTCTTTGCAAATATTTATGAAACATGAATGAATGCTTTATTATGAAAACTACCCTTTAAATTTTAAGACTCGAGAACAAATCGTCAAATATACAATTTTTTATATTTTCGTTATTTCCTAGATGGGACAAAGCACCATAGAAAAGTCATGTTTATTTTAAATAGAAACGAATATTCTTTTGCGGGTGTTCTATCAATTTAGAAACTGCTTCTTAGGTTCTTACCGTCCGATGTGACTCTAGATGTTGTAGGTATATATGTGTTTCCCTAAGAAAGTCCGTATGTAAAATGTATGTCAGCATACTCAGCAAATAAAAAGTTTCTCATTTTCTTTTCAATACTTACAGTATTAATAGTAATTAGTGCTTGTTTGATTGATAAGTCTTGCTTAAAATCATCTTTTTCAAATACATGCGTCGATTACCCACTTTAAATTACAATATCTAGAAAACCGTTGTTTTTAATGATAATACCATTTTTACATGAAAATATTAGACACATTTTTTTTTTGCTAGGAAAGGGATACAAGCAAGCAACAAAAAGTTGCAAGTCTCCAAAATTGAAACAAAACATGTAGGTTGCGGCATATACGGATAAACCCAAAAACAAGATCAAATTTAAGATTCTGATGTTACAAAATGTCTAAATTTCGATGTTATTTTAAAAATTACTGAGACCAATTATAATTATTCTTTTAACACCCTCTAGCTAGATAAGCACGTGACAAATCGACATGTGCGATTTAGAACACTTATTTTGCTTGATAAAAGTTGTGTAGGTGGTAGTTG
>NW_026018916.1:9635566-9639257 GCF_020466585.1 Dendroctonus ponderosae
TTAAACATGAAAAACTTTCGTAGGACGTATTTTCTTGTAAAGTTCATATTTACTGAGATATCGCACTTTGACGCACTAATGAGCAACCCTGTATATAAGAATGTTTTCTTTATATATATATTTCTACATACACATATGCATATACAGCTAAATAAGTTTACAATTACTTTTTGTTTCAGGTAAGTTACAAAGGCATATGATTAATAAGACCAAGAAATATATGTAAGTAGTACATACTGAATTATCCATAACCATATGTATGATATTAGCCATTCAGGTTTTCGTTTAATATATGAATATGCGGGCTAATTTAAAAAGTAAAATAAATGTGAGTTTCAACCGATAAGCTCTGAATAGCTTTGACCAAAAACTTGCATAAATAGCAAGTTTACGATTTTCGATAAGGCTAAGAGAAAATAAAATAAATTACACTAGTAGTCGCAGAAAATGAGATTTTCATTTAATGTTTGGATAGAGAAGATTTTAGTCTCAGAATACCCTCTTGGCCAATAGTCGGCTCATTTCAGTCATTGAAAGTATTTCTCTATTCCGCTCGAATACAGTCAAAACAATGTTGGCTCACCAACATGAACAAAAGTGAAAACAATGACGCAGAAATGGATAGATTTGGATCAATTTTTTGATCAACAATAACTGAGCGCTCAAAATTCTTTTTTATCAATTTGCTAAAATAGCTTAAACCAAAAACTTTGTTAGTTTAGAGCGCTTATAAACTTTAGCCTCCAATCATGTAGCTCGAAATGGAAAGCCCAAATAATCTGGAAAAGTTGTCGAAGTTGAATTTTCACCGTTTGATAGTTTAATCTAAACTTTACTTTCAAAATAAATGGGTCGCTTTGATTTAGGTATATCTTATTTAACTTTAAGATTAGTTCGACTGCGTCTTATGACGAATAATAATCGTTGGCACTTATTAATCGTCGAAAAATCAATTTTAAGATAAAAATATCATACAAACTATATTAAAAACGGATTCATTTTTGAGATACAGGGTGGCAAAGGTAACATTTCAATTAATTTATTTTTCTTAAGTCACTGTAATAAAATTCCGAAATTCTAGGACTTGTAAACACGACTAAGTAATAAATTTAAATTAAATAATTTTAAATTTCTAAAGCTGATTTTCAATAATTGGATGTGGTAATGCGATAAGCCCCAGAAAGTATAATTTTATTACAACATCTTCAGATTTGCGTAAATTATTAAAAAGAAAATTCAAAAAAATATTAACTTTTCTAAAACTATTTTTTAACTGTTTCTCAAAAACGAAGCAGTCTTTAATACATGTTTGTATGATATTTGCATCTTAAAATTTGATTTTCTATTGACCGTTAAAGTCCTGCTACCATAAACTGACGCACTCTGTATAAGTGAGATAATATATTAAATAAAATACTTTAACTAATTAAATGTGAGGCAACTGTCCAATTTGAACCAATTGCGCCGGGAGGCGTATGCCAGATTTACGGAAATGCAAGAAATTAAATGAAATCTGTCTGAAAAATGCTCTCGGTTAAAGCTGAAATATTTGAAAAGAATATCTGAAATTCGGTAGCACCTTAACAGCCATGTAGGTACTTGGATTAAATGCATGTTTTTTCATTGATATTGTTTCATAATTTCTCAATCGAATAGTGTAGTTTGGATATTAATTGTCTTGTATGGAGAAAGTTTCAAAAAGTTTATGTAAAATGCTTGAATTTTGAATCGAAAAATTTCACTATAATTTTACATTTGATACACCGATATTTCAACCGAACATTATCTTTAAGAATCAATCGTTCTACAAGTTCGCTATTTTCCTGTTGCTCCCCAATTTTTCCGCCAATAAGCCCCAGTTTTTCTAAATAAGAGTGGCGGTAATACACAATCATGTATCACTCGGTATATTCAACTATTGAAACTTAAAACTTATTGAAACTAAAAAAGAATATCAGAGTCAGATCAATGAATACGGGAGGAAAATCGCCTGCGGTATCTACCAGCTCAGTATTTGAATAATTTATTAATGCAAACTTAGATTCGACCTTTCAATTATTAGCTTTGAAACATGTATTGATAAGTGGAACTTATTCAAAGTTGACATTCGGCAATTTTTTTACGTTTTCCCTGGCTTACCGGAATGTAAATTCCGCATGTAAATAACGAGTTTTTGTTTCGTCATCATCAGGTGCGTATTTTTTTTTGTATTTAAGCTGAAACTGTTAAACAGCGATGTAGGTGATCTCAACTAAATTTTAATATTTTGTAACCGAAATTAAAAGTTTTCTTCTACAAGGAAGTAACTATAATCTGAAATGTAATACAAATCAACTACTCATTTAGCAAAGATTTTTAGTCTTTCACCTAAACGCATTTAGTTAAGTACACCACAAGATAATTTAGCTTTTTCCCTATTGCTGTAACCAACACCAAGAAAATTTACATTGAAAAGGGCTTCTAATGAATGTTTGTATTCTGCATCAAATTGAAAACACGTTTTTATTAGATTCGTAATATGCAAGTTGTTATGTGGTAAAAATCAGGCAATATTCAGTGAAACTGTCAATCGTTCCTATTGATCTTCGGGAAATTTTTCTTTCATAACGTGTAATTTATACTCTAACACTTCTTTTATTTTTCCGGCCAAGGGTTTTTCTTTGTATTTATGAAATGGATAATGATTCTTTATTGGCATCTGGAGATTTTCAATTACATTTTTTATGGCCTTATCACTGAAAAAATGATCCATTAAATTATATTTGGAAACAAATGGCAGCAGATTTTCCAATGTTGTTGTAATCAGCATACAAAATTATTAAATAGAATATTTATTGAGAAAGTCTATCTACAAAAAGGAACCACACGTCTAAATTCGCTCATGTTTCTAAAATAATGGTACCTTCTATAAAAGTTCCCATAAGAGATGAGTGGCTGGAAAAGCAATAACAGTTTTGCTTTACCGACCGAGTTTTAGGACCATAACGATGGAAACAAAAAGCGTTGTAACATAGTGCTTAGTATCCTAAAAGGTGTTAGTCCGGAGGAACAGTTTTGGGATTTTCGGCGAAATAAACCATAACTGTATACGTATGATATATCATCTATTTTACTGCATTATCGTAAATTTCACGTGATATTGTGGACGTTTATGGTGCCTTCGGTTAATTGGTTTTTTTAGTTCGGACATATCCGTCCCAGTTGAGCTGCAATGTATTAAGGAAATCTTTATGGATAAAGAAGACTTTTAGGTTTTTTATATGTAGTATAAAAGAAACAAAATTAGTTCTCCATTTGCCATGAGAGTTTGTACATCGGGTCTGTTTTAAGCCAGTGGATAAAGTATATTATTATAACCTTATGGTGTTCCAAACCGTAAAGGATTGCGAAACTCATGTGGAAAATATAGAGTAATTCCATTATTCGGTAATCCGTTAAATTCACAGATTACTCTAAACCAATTTCATTTTTACTTAAACTTTTGATATTTAAGAAGCTACAGGTATTTACGTAATGTTAATGAGGCAGATTACCTTCAAAAACATTGTTGCATAATTTCTGATCTAGTTTGTTGCAAAAATCTCAGTTTTTGACAAGAATTAATTTTTCTTACCCTTTTTCCTCTACTCCCTAAATACCCCGAGACAACACTTTAAGAGCAATATGGGCAATGGAAATTCAAAAACATCTG
>NW_026018916.1:9639392-9664075 GCF_020466585.1 Dendroctonus ponderosae
TCATTCGATTCCTGAAGTTAGCAAGATTAAACTTGAGTCCCCGTGGAATGCAACAATGGTCGGTAAAAGTAAGTTGTTTCAGAACCGTTCCCACTCGCATTAAATATTTTTGAGTCTATCCGTCAATATAATAACTCTTGATAAATTACCATCCTGAATCTAATGCAAATCAGACCAGTTGCATGAACATTTTTGGTTTCCATTTAACATTATATTCGTTCGACTGCAGTAATTTTCCACCGTCACACATGACTTACTCATAATAGCAAAGCTAACAAATTGCTGATTACGGCAATTCGGAGAGCAGCCTGTAACTTTGTTAGATAATTTTCACCCAAATTCTACCCTGCAAAATTACTGCAGATGACGCTGAGGGCTATTTGGCTTTTCTTGGTAGACCCGCCTTATGTTATTATTTTGAATGGCCATCCCAGATAACGCAAAATGCTCTTTGAGGCTTCGGTCTATATTTCAGTTAGGCTTTTCCAGTTTTTTCTAGTCCAAATGCGTATTTTAGKTCCTTTAGGCGCAAGTTGGACTTAATTGTATAGAAGGTTGCGTTATTAAATGTATTACTCGGTTTAAAAGCGAATKCCTACTCATTAAAAACAATTCGCACGCTAAGTAACCAAATTTGCTGGTGCACAGTATAATTATAAATTCTGATTCCGTTTCCAAAATAGTTTATCATAACGCAAACCGTATCAAACATTATTAATTATTAAAACAATTTATGTTCATAAAAATGAGGCAAAAAATTCCTTGCTTACATCAATATTTTTAGTWTAGGCAACGTTTATTTATTTGTTCTTGGTATAATATTATKCGTTCATTATTATTATTCACTATTACATATAATTCGTTCTCTAGGGTTTTAGTCGTACTCTAATAGCGATTCGTCTTTACTGTTTGATTTAGTTTTCTAACATTTGTATTTTGTATTTGCTACTCTGTATATGCAATCATAGACATATTTTGGTTTTCAACACACCATTATTACGTTGTTTGAMAGTTTTGAAATAGCAAGAATTACAAGACTTATTTTATTTATCACTTCTTTTCTTTATAAGTTTTTCGGTTTCGAAATRACGTCTTTGCATTTGAGACCTTTYAAATTTTTAATTGATGAATTTAAGTTTTTGAAACTGAAATTATAAATTTATTTTTAATTTTCARGATTTTATAGAATTTGTGACAAAAACGAATGTGCGCTTCTTACTGCTTATTCCGATATATTTTTCCAGGATTGTGACGAAGGACTMTTCAAATTTCACATTTCTCTTGAACTTATTTAAAGGTCAGTTTTTGTGATGCTCTACGAAAAGTTTCAAACGAATATTAGAATCATTTGTGAACTGTTAAACTTTGACAACTCATAAATTTTTACCAAATTTTGTGTTTTTGCTTCCGCTTTATTAGGCGACTTTGATAAAATTACTAAAGCCCCTACTTTGACGATGAATTCTATGAGTGCGGAGAGTTTCGATTTGAATCGAACCAGACAATTTTTGAGGACACTCTAAGGCACCGTCCTGAACATTCTAACACTTTAATATATATGTTGTCGGACTAGAACCAAATGAACTTATTCTTTAGTCAGCTTCTTAGTTTTATCAAGGGGCAATATGACTAAAGCTGTTGTTTCTAGCTAGCTACTTTCCGCTTCTTATACAAAATAAATTCGCGTCAAATGTTTCATTGCATAAAGTGCAAAATTAATTGGATGAAATTAACACTTTTGCCTGGCGAAACCTCATAAAGAAAATAATGAGATTATGCTGACAAAAATGAAACGGCAAACTCACGAAAGTTAAGCGATTACCTTGACTAATGGTTTCACCTACCGCGAAAGCAAACACTTAATTTACGAAAATAATATTATTTTCTACAAGCCAATTCCTCAATTTTCCTATACAAGAAGGTGTACATGTATTTTTTGGTATGTACACTAGCATTAAAAAATCGGATAACTGAAAATTATTATCAATTTTTAAGGACTGAAAGTATATATCTCCAGCGAAATATAAGCCACAGACAGCAATCAGAACAATTCCTGACGATCGTTAAGTAAACTGTAACTTATTATGATTTAATCGAAATTTTGCCAGTTTACCATTTACCAGGTCTACAATATAAGCATTTCTTTAAATATTTACAATATTTGTTCAAAAAGAATGGTAATTTTTGGTGGCGAATGTGAGAGAGTTGCCTATTATTACTCCCACTCACAATTGTCATTTTAGGTTCTAAAATTTTAACGATTCATGCGCTTTAAAAATTGGTCATTATTTTCAGCTGCTGGTGCATATTTATATAAATTAAAACTAGTTTTTCCGTAATTTGCCGAAATGGTAATAATACGTGAAAAATATTTTTTTTTATGGATTTGCTACCGAAGCTCGTTAAAGCTATATAATATTTGGCATTGGAAATAGAAATACCGTAGCAATTATATTTTATTTAAAATGGAAATTGCAGATATTAGTATATCAATTAAAATAGGTTATTATCAATTATTAATGTACTTAACGGTTCCATTTTTCTATTTTCATATTTAAAATGTTAAAATTAAAAATCATGTAATAAACCTTATCAACACAAAATAATCATGAATTCAAGGTATGGTCGTGTTTTAATAACAAAGTTGTGAAAAATACTATTGCTGTGTCTGTATCTTTCAGATCAAAATGGTTTGTTGTTTTTAGAAAAACTTGCGGCTCCGGTTATTGAAAACATGTCTTACACATTTCTTTATATACAAGTCCAGTAAAAATCCTCAGAGCAAAAAACCCGCGGGCACTCAAGTAAGTGAGCTTTCCTTCGGCAGCCCTTGAATATTACAGAAGCGGGTGTAGGAAGTCTGCAAAGTAAATACAGAGAGAGCGACAGCAAATCGAAACATGCGGCTGATATTCGTAAATAAGAAAACCTTTCGAAGAAATTTAAAAGGTGTCAAATAAATTCTCCATTTTATAAGAGCTGGAGCATCTACCTAGTAATTTGAGATTATATTACTCAAGTTATTATGTTTGTTATTGTTACTTGTTATTCCTGGGATTCAATTTCTCGATTTTAATGTAATTTGAAACTGTTCTTATGAATGAAATTAAATATTGCTTAGACGTCCCGCAAATAATCGCAACAGTGTTTTTCCAGAGAACGAATTTATTGATCTCAATTCCTAGTAAATTGAACAATTTATATCAAACCGCATCTTATTGTTAACTCAACCGTAGCATACTTTAAAAAAGAAAATAATCCTAAGTTATTTACTGGAAAGTCAGTTTCTATTTTCGGTTCTTGTCGTCTGCACAACTTCAGTGAGGATTTTCCAGACAAATGGCTAGCGTTCCGGTAATTGCCAAATACACGTTTAGCCAATTACGAACTTTGTTCCAGCACCTCGTTTAGCGGACAATAAAACTGAAAATCGGCAGAACTGTTTCTCTATATTTCTGTTATAGTTTAGTGACTCTTGGACAAGATTTCTAGTTCGTACTTGGCTTAGGTTTTTTTGCCTTGAAGTTGACTGGTGGAAAAACGAAGTTGTTGGTTGGAGTTTGTTTTTCGGATATGTTTTTAGAATCAATAATAATAAACTTTATTTATTAAAAAATACTGCTGTAAATAACAACAATAAACTGAACAACATAATATAATATTTGTCACAAAAATTATCTATTGACAAAGTGAGGCCCATGTTACATAATCGCGATGCTGCATAAGCATGTAGGGTAATTATGCGTTTAAAGACAAAATTACTATAGAAAGTAATTGATTCGTTATTGCTTAAGTGAGCATGCAAGAGAAGATCCTTAATATTGACATACTGTTTTGTAGATGCGAATAGAACCATTGTTTAAAGTTTTAAATTGAGTAAATTTTATTAATTAAAGAAGTGCCCGATATAAATGCCATGCATTCCAGCAAGACCAAATGTTAGAGGAGGAATTTTTTTGAACTATTCGGCTGTTTATCAAAGAATGCGATGAATGGTTAGCCCACGAAAGGTTATTCTCATGACTTTCATTTTATTGAATATTAATTCTACATATATGCAATATTGCAACTTGCGTTGCAGAATTTTCTAAACACTCAATCAAAAAAGATTTGTTTCAATAGCTTCAAGGTATTGCTTTATTTAAGCATTAAAAAAATTGATATCTGGACAGCCGCTGTCTTAGTCCATGTTTAGTGGTCTGGTGGAGCAAGTATTGTATAACAGCGACTACAAGAGACATCTGATAAATAATAGAGCCAATTATTGTGTTAAATTCCCTGCTTTGAAACTGGTTACACATTATTTTCAGGTTCATTAGAAACATTGCGGGCAACTTGCCAAACATGAATCTGCTGGAAGGAAAACACTTGTTGAGATCCACAGCACATTATTTTATTGTTTCAAGAAACCCTTGTACAGCTGGGCATGTCGCTGTGTATATTTATTGGAATGACCAATCTGCTACTAACTTGGAAAAAATTGGTTGAAATGAACGACACGAATAAATAAATTTTGTTGTTAAAAAAAATATAAATTAACATTAAACTACGCGAAATCGTTAATTGGCTTCCCGTGAGTTATTAGTGCTTGTTTTTTTCTAATCAAAAACCATCATAATTTATACTTATTAGCACGCCCATCAGAACAACTTCACAGTAATTATGTAAGATCTATATGGTTAAAGCGATGCGTGTTTTTTGTTTCATTTAGACTGAGAAAAATTGGATTTAGACTGGTTATCATCAAATTGATATGTGCTTTGCTTTGCAAAGCTTTGCCTCAGTTTTGAGTGCGAATAATTTTTTTGGATTATAATCAACTATGAATTAGTTTGTTTAACTGTACGTTTTTGAATTTGTTCTTGTTGTCGATGAAGTTCGGAAAATGCTGTCTGACGCAGCATCCACACTAAACCCTTCCCTCACAGTCGAGGTAGCATCATTCCAATCATAAATTAGTATTATTTTTCGGGTTTCATTAATTATGAACCTTACGATTACCATAGACGTTCGATTTTATAAATTCAATAAAATTTTGGAATTGAAAAATTATTTTTTTAGCATAGTATATCCGAATGGTAACATTTCAAACAGTTTCAACTAATGATATGTTACTTGCAACCAACAAATTCTAATTGTACAATATCTTCTGTGAATTCAGTACTTTGAAAGAGTTAAAGATTTACTAGCATTTATTACGTTTAAGAGTTTTCCAATGATGCTTTTAAAATTCTGAGAAAATTGTAGTTGTATTACTCAAAAGTAGGGAATATCTAGAAGCAGAATTGCGCCCACTAGAAGATTAATTTATTTTTGAAGACACATGAACTAATAAACGGCTTATTTATATACCTTTACATTTTAATTTATCAAACGTGTTAGACCACAAAATTTAAAAAAATGTATTAAAAAAAGGGTAAAAATATAAGTTGATATTACTGGTCAATGCTACTAACTCAAGAACTACACTCAAGAAAAATGTGTTTTATTAGAAAAATCAAATTGTATGTTTCTTAAAAAAATTACGGATCAATCGCACACTAGGGAGTGTTTGTCGAAATTTTTTCCATCGTTGTCCAGACCGACGCCTCATTACGTATTAATGGGAAGTTTGCGCCTTTTTAGGTTTGGCACTTTGCCAGGGGCAGATGTAAACCGTATTGCCAACAGATTTTTGCTGCAATCAACTGTTGAATTTCAAAAATCGGATTTATTATTCGCGATAAATTACCGAAAAATATATGGAAGTAATGGGGTTTGATTAGATGGAATTCTCGCTAAATGCGTTTTTCAGAAAATGTTTTTGGGAAACTGTTTGAAAAGTTACTTCAGAAACAGATAAAGTTTATAATTGAAAATCCACTCGTACTTTCCATATGCTCCAAGACATGAAACTTCTGACGTTAATTTGGAGGCAGATCACAGTTTAATAACCATTGAGAAAGAACCATAAGCATTTATTTTTATGAAAATGTATATTGCTATTCAACAACTGACAAGCCGTATATAATTCTTGTTAATAATTTAAAGACTAAATTCGGTAAATTCTACATCCGAACCGAATAAAAATAGATTTAATAAAACGAAAAATACAATGCAAATAACATTTTCCTGCGCAACAGCTTTCGGTCGAGGCACAGAAATTGCGATTTCGTCGCTGACAACTTTTACGAAATGTTTTATTGCATTGAATTCTATTTATTCTTCCGAAACGATCTCACATTTTTGTCCGATCAACTAAACACATACCTTATTGGCTTTTCAAGATAGATAACTGTACGTGTGTCAACGCAAATAACTAAGCGACACATTCGTGTGCATCGCAAAGACTCTAAGATTAATCTTTGTAAAATGCAATAAAACAAACTATTTTTCAACGACAATCCGCTTAATTGGTGAGTTTGAAATTCATGAGTTTTGCAGGTATGATGTAGAAAATTTTCAAGAAATGTTTTAATGGTTTTCTATAACGTACTAATAAATTAAATCGCGATTTCAAGAAAAGAGCTATCTGCATTTTGCTTCGGAACCAAGAAGCTTTTGCAGCAATCCAACTTTAAAAATCAGTATATGTTAATTTCCAGTGTCCTGTTGCAACTTTACAAGTTTTTTTGATTTGGCTATAAAACTTAACTGTATAATAGGGCATATCAAAAACAAGTTAATTTTAAATTTCCAGTCGTATTCATTTTCGTTCCAATACTAAACAAACGCCGTATGGGTTGACAACAAAGCTAAGCATTTTAAAAACTCTTTATTTCAAAATTAGAGAATGAAATTTGTGAACTTTTGTAAGATAAAATGTAATCGTAATTTAAGTGATTGACTCAGTAACCAAATAATACTTTTGTGTCGTGAACTTTTGTGTTATAATATCGACAAAATAAACTTAAAAAGTCGTCAACAGTGAGAATAAACATGTACATTTCAATTTACAAAAAACATCAGTAAAGGAAATTCAGCGCGTGAAATGTTTGAGTTTTACTTTTTACATTTATGTCTAAATAAATTAATTTCACTTTTAATTAAATAGATATTTAGCACATTATGAAGCTTCAAGTGCATGATTTCGTCCCCTTTATAGCTATAGATGACTGCATTGAGCTTTTCTAGTCCTTTTAAAAAATTACTGAATTTCCGGAATAAAATTAAAGCAAATGTAGAAACGGTTCTTCAAAGTTCAAAATTTTCATTATTTAGGTATGCGAATTAGATTTATCTAATTAACCTTACTTACGGTTAATTATAATGGCGATTTTATCACATAATTTTACGAACATAATAAGGGTAACTCATAAATGAATGTTCTTGTTTTTCATTCTGTGGGAGACACTCAATTTGCGAAGGGAATAAATCTAGTTGCAATATGCGAGATGTTTTATACACGACCTATATAAAATTAAAATTTCTGCTTTTAAAACGTTTTCAATGTTGTTGTTTCCGAAAACTTAAAACTTAAGAGTAACCTATAAGTGACATTTTTTATATGTAAATTATTGGTGTCTGAAAGACAATTCGTCTTTGTCTTGTCCAGATGTCTGATTAGCAGGTACACTTTATCATTTTAAATGTTCGGTTACTTAATTTTGAATATCAATGTGGTCATTTATGATCATCTCGTACCTTTAAAAGTAGAAAAAAATATATATTGCTTGATCCATAACTTCCAGCATGTGTCTTGATCTGTTTGCAAATGTTTTATTTTTTTATTTTCATGATAAGTTAGGTCGGACGTTGTTGTTTGTTGAAAGCAAATTGGTTGGCAAAAAAAAAACAAAACAAAGCATTATCAAAAAATTGTTGAACAAAAAGTAATCAAGAAAAATTACATTACGACATTAAACGAACAACATAAAATTTGCAAAATTAAATAAAATATACGAATGTGAATATATACCAACAGACCTCAAGCAATTATTTATCTTTAAGTATGCAATGGACAAAATTAACATTGAAACCATTTGGGACAGAATGTTTGGAAAAGCCTTTGGCTTCGGGCCTACATATTAAATCTAACTATAAAAGTCCGCGATTGAGAAAATTTCAACAATGTTTTACAGTGAAAATGAAAGGGCTCATTCCTCTGGAATAAATAAACAACTTATCTCTCCAGAGCCTCACCGACACATCTGTTAATAAAATTCCTAGCGTAATTTGCAAATGGTGCAAATACCATTCGTGTGTACATCTTTAGGGAAATGTAACAATGTCCATATTAAAATCAGCACATTGTCCAGGCGACACATTATATTTAATTCATAGTATTTTATGTACAATGTTTGCAGTACAAAGTCTTGCGGCATGAGGAAGCAAAGCAACCGAAAAAAATCGAATGTACTATAGTCTGCAAACTTGAGGATCTGTGTTGTTTATAAGAATTCTCATTAAGCATAATTAAAAACCCACTGAATAATTTACATTTCATTTATTCTATGAGCTTGAAAGTCCGCGTATTTAAATTTAATATTCCAACACAATCGAAATGAAAATATGGCAGCGAGATGAGCTTTCTTCATGAACAATACTGTCTTCTAGTTTATAAAGAGCTGTTTTACGTAATAATTCGCCTGTCAAATGCACAAAAGGTATATTGCATATTTCAGAGAATGGCGGAGCATTATAATATAAAGTCTTAATTATTATACAAGATTTAATTAGGTTTCAGTTGAATTACGGCGTGATTGAAAAAGGGAACTATCACAGGAATTATCTGTGCACATTGAATTACCTTGTCATTGAAAAAAGTATGGATAACTTGAAGTTTTCGACGATAATCGACGAATTATAAAAGCAAATATATCTCTCGTATGTACGTGTGAATGAACCGTAAAATTAGATGGCGGTTGAGAAGAATTAGTGAAATAAAGAAAGTTTATCACTGATACATTGCTAGGCTAGTAAACTAAAGCCAATGTATAGCTCCAGGCTTTTCCCATACAATGGGGGATTGAAAATTACCGATAATTTTCACGAAAGCTTGCTATTGCTTAATTAAACTTGTATTACACTCTTCTGGGATTAAGTTTTGTGTTCCGTGATTATTCCTAGGCCCTTCTATAGCGACACCGCAGACTCCGGTTAATATGCAGATTCCTTACCAAATGGAAATATTCATCAAAATCCTATCTGAGTCTGGTTTCAATAACTACTTAAAATCGGGGATAATAGCCCGTTTTGAAAACCCATTTATATGCCGAACTGCGGCTGCTGTAACCCTGTTTGCTTCAATCCGGAACTGCAATTTAGAACAGTTTTAAAATCCATGCCAAACGCGCACTGGATTAAATTCGGGTGAGTTTGCTTACCAAGGCTAATTCAATGCAATCGGTTTTACCGAAACGATGCTGTTTAAGCAAGGCAATCACAGTGAAAATGCGTATTTTAATCGATAGGAAAGAGTTTTCGTTTTATATTTATTGACAATATTATAACTTGGGCTCATTAAAATATTTTAGGTTAAGCTATTTTAGTCCAGTATCATAATTAATTGAAGTGAGACTATGAAGAACCCAATTAATTACACTTTTCCAGTCAGAAATTATCGGGGGTAATTGCACAAGTGCTTCAAAATTACCGATAATTTTGCATGAAAGCTTGTTGTCTAAAAACTGCATGAGTTTATTTTCATATTGTGGTGAAAAAGCCCGACTCCGAAGGAGGCGGGCGTTTTCGTTCCAATGTGAAAATAAACGAATGTAGTTTTTACAAGACAATAAGCTCGAATGCAAAATTATCTGTTTATTTTGATGCAAATATTACGAAATAAAATGCGTAAAATAAATATTAGTGATATTTTAATGCGCAGACATTAACAAGAGCAATAAATTTTGAAAGTGGCATTTTACCCCATAAAATGTTATGGGTTTTTTAATATTGGGGTATATTAAAGGTACAGGTAAAAAGAAAAGGCAAATATTAAAAAATAACGCTGTCCTGTTATTCAGCTTAGTATTCAAAATTCAGGATTTCAGGTTCAGATTCAGGAAATTAACATTTTTATTTCAGTTATAAGAGCATTCATCAAAATACCTGCATTTAAATGCGAATTTTTAATTGTTATCACACGTTTAATGACACTATTTTACATCACGAGTTCTCCTGGTCAACGGAAATTTTTGTATCTCAAGTGATAACTTGAAGTGACAAGAAAATGTAATTGTCGAAAAAATGACGAAACGGAAAGGATTCTTTAAAATATTACTTTATATAAAATACAAATCATCAGCTTTGGTTGTGCGTAAGAGAGCATTTCCAAAACCTCACCAAAGAAATAAAAAAAAAAACTTATATAAAATGCTTCAAAAATTAGCGATCAAATACAATCGATCTTATAACTGATTTTCCATGGCAGAGGTTCGAGCTCGTTTTCATCAAACTCAAAATTGTCGTAATCGTTTGTAGGTTCATTTCTTTCTTAATCGCAATGTATTATTATTATTTGTGATGTTTAGTTTAGATCAATTGTTTTGTCAATAGAATTTGAAACTATTAACTAACTATTTGAAAATTCTCCTGAAGAAGAGTGAATCGCTACAAAAACTATCATCATCTATACTGAAACAACTTAAAATTCCGGGTGTTGTAAATTTCATATTTTTACATAACTTTAAAATTGCAGCATTTGCAAATTTGCAGCTGCCGCTTTTCACTATGGTTCATGTACTAAGAAAAAATCAAATATACGTTTTTTCCATTCGTTTACTCAAAAGTAAGCGTAGTAGCAGCACTTCTTTGGCTCGAGCCTAATAATGGTTACTTCTAGAAATCAAATTTCAGGCTTTTTAACATCGGAATTTACAAACAGGACTTTAAATTTTATTACGTGCAATTTTCAGTATTTATGACAGTCAGAAAACCGACCTAACGAAGTATGTGACTGGAAACCGTAACGCTCGCTTATTTTATTTCAAAGGAAACTTCATAACTGCACATTTCAGAGGATTTGCACCGCAAAAACTAGGCGATATTAAACGAGATGAAATAATTTTCGGACGTGCCACCGTTTTGTCTACGACAAGTCCTGCATGGATAATCGTTGAATACTAGGTTATTTGCTTTTTCCATTAATTCTGACTGTTGTGAACGTTATTGCATATGTGGCTTGTCCCCTTTCCAAAAAAATTGTCCTGTATAGATGATTAAAAATGTCTAATGTTTTTAATATAGATACTAATAGAGGCTTGTGGCTACGTAAAGGCCCAAAATACTTTACATAGGTATCTACCCAATTTTGTCCACAATTTGCAGTGCTTGGCTATTTCTGATAGTTTTAGGTGACTGTACTGACTTCGCACGAACTATTTAATCCTTTTCGGTGAGATCAAACCATGCACCACCAACCAATGCACTTTCTAATTAATAAACTTTGTCGGTTCAAGACGAGTTGTACTTGCTCTGATTGCCTTCTTCTGCTGCTGTTTGTATTACTTAATAATGCGTCTGTTTTTCTATGTATTTTTGTTTTTACCCACTGGGTCTACGTTATTCGTTTGGTTCACGAATAATTTCTTAATTACTTCACAGAGCACACAATTCTGTGTTCGGGGCTTTGTCGATTTCAGGAATTCAAAGCCTCAATTGACTAGATTGTAAAACCTAGGGATCGCTAGCTACGGTACTATGAAATACCAAACTTCCTTGCCAAATTGGGCCAAAAAAATGTTCTAAAAAAATTAACATACGTAAAATTAAATACAAATTTTAAACTTCATTTTGTCGCATTTATCGAGCTGCTATTGGTGTTGAATCAATATGAAAAGAATGGAATAATAAGGAAACTGTAAAGAATAAATATTTGTGACTCACATTGCTTAGTTTTGCGCAATATTTTATTTGATCAAATAAATAGCTACATCATTGTTAATAAAATATTAATCCACTGTTAAATCTAAAAAAATTGGGTCGTGCGAAATATGGAAATTCTATAGGACTCAAATGATTGTAGCCATTCTGCCACTTACCTTAATGAGCAGCAGTAAAAGTCAAGTAATGTATGTAATTAATTTCCAATACGTTTCGGAATGGTTATGGTTAATAATCGTTTCATTAGGAAGCGGGAAATATATGATTATAATTTCCAGCATTAATGTACGCTTTGAAGAACATACTCGCTTAACTGCAGCGGTAAATTTCTAATCCTATTACTCCAGGGTTCAAATGGGCTGCAAAAACTAAATTGAATTCACTTAATCCGACTCGTGATTATGGAAAGTTGGGTACTCTTTGTTATTCTATGTTGAGGTAATTCAGTTGACGTGTCATAATTAATTCAATAAAGCATGCTCGTAAACGCTTGAGCATTGTTTCAATTATTTAGTAACAGAGATCATAATGTAATTATTACATCTTTTGAAACTAAACTGTTAATTTTAATTCTACAAGTTCCCGTTTGAAGTCTTTTTGAGCTGTGTGTGTATTTGAACAAGTAGTTTGCTTACTATTTCATAGACGAATACTATGCAAAATATATTTGAATTCGAACTACTCGTTAGATTTGCTGTCAGCTTTATCAGAGTTTTGGTAGCCATTTACTGTTTCTCTTTGTTTGCTTTTTTACATTTTATTTTGCGGAAAATGTACTTGTATTGCAGCAAAACTTTACTTAAATTAAATTTCTAATTGACATTGAATTTGGGAAACGTTATGAAGAAAAGGGTAAAACTAAATGTTATATCAGATAACCAATCTCTATTTAGAGATCTTCATTCATTTTACCCTCATCAACCCATTGTTGTTATTTGCTTCAAGATTCTACTGACACTGAATTAAGCTTGCTGGGCTTTGGAAAGCAGCATAAAATTAAATTTAATGTAAAAGTAATTTTTATGATTCCGTTTCTGTTGAGAAATCATAAGTAACTGCAATATCGTTAGTAACAACATATCTACAGACCGTCTTACTTATTTGCTCAGTAAAGTGAAAGTAGATTGATGATGTTCCATTAGGCGATTCGCGTCAGTAACAATCTCGGTATTTATAGGGTTCGTTGAGCCTTTTCAAGCCCCAAAATCATATACATTAATTTTCTAGCGTCTCAATTTAGCGACACTTTATCTAACATATTAATTAAATCTTGAGAACGCACACCTCAAAATGTATCTATTTATTTGGTAATTTGTTGCCCCCAAAAATAAATATAGCAGAAATTTTGCTGAAAATCCAGTTTTTATAATCCCAGCGTAATTATCTCTGTGCTATATTTACACTCCCACAAAATATAACACGTAAATCATACTAGCAACTAACGCCTCTTTTTAGAATTACAAGTGTAATTCCAAATTTGCGTTAAAATATATTTTCAGGTATAAAATTGTTTTCCAGTCTTCTGAAATACCGCAAATATACGGGCATTTTTATTGAAATATTAATCGATGTGAATCTAATATCATTTTTTTTTGTTTCAGGTAAGTGAAAAACAGCTTAAATCAATGCGCTTTAGGTAAGAATGTTCGTTTTATTTATGTAAATATTGGCACAATTTTCGAAATGTGAATTATTATATCACTGGTATGAACGCAATATAATATTCTGTTGCATTTCGGGAATAATTGTTGGTAACTATGTTATTATCTTGCATACTACCAGTGTGTGAGATTAATTAAACCTAAACGTGAACGTTTAATTAATCAGCTTTCCAAAGCATTATTTGAAACCAATTTATACCTATGTTGTTCTGACATCCATCACATTTTCAGACCTTTTATATATTTTAAATTGGTGGTGCAGTACATTGTCGGTTCAATTAAGAACATACTATTTTTTGGAATCATATTCAGTTAAATATTTAAGTGTATTTGCAAAAATGCAAAAATAAATAGGAAAAATATCACAGTTCTAACATACTACCCAAAACAAATGAGAATACCAGTAAACAAATGACTTTTAAGCGTGTTTAGTTTCTCATCTACAGAAGACTTTGGTTTATTTTCTGGCAAAAGTTCAAGCAAATTTTCACTGAAAGACGACTTAAAAAATGACTGCTGTTAATCAATTTTGTTGGCAGCTCAAATATCAAATACCAACATTGTCTGTGCTCCTCTGCATCAATTTTTCATCGCTTCCAGGTTGCATGAAAGAACATATCAAAACAGATGAGTAGAGGAAATGATCCAAATTACTGTCACTACGTGACGGTAAAAGATATATTCTGTTGGTGTTCTTTTCAAATAGCATTTTATAGAACACCATATATAATACAATAATTGCAAAGACATTCAAAGACATTCTTTTAATGTTTCCATTGACATTTTAATATTTCCATTCACATAAATTCAACATAAGTTAATGTTGCGTATGTTCTGATTAACCGACATAGTGACTGTAATAACAGAAAGTTTGCATTATAAAATATTATATATGTATATATAATACATATAATAAGTAGCACAAGATTTTGCTGGTATAATCTTACAACGGCAACACTTATTTAATGTGTTAATCTTAACTTTCAATCCCATGTGAAATATTTGAACAGATCTGTTCATTTCGAATATATTTAGGTTTATTCCGACCAGGTACGTATGGAAACTTCAGGTATGTACAATGTTTATTTGAATGTGTAACGAATATTAGATGTTTTTGACAAAACGTGCTATATTTGCAATAATAGTCTTTAAAATATCTGTCCAATAAAGTATAGGTTTTAGTGTGTTTATGACTTGCTTAGTATTGCTATGTCAGTTGAATACAGCTTTAAAGTTTTATCACTGATTTACTAGGTATCTAGGTCGTTTTATAGCAGGATTGTATCTACACAATCTTCGCAATCAACTAATCCTTTTTTCCTGGAAATTACAGTGAAAAACTGGTTGTTCTCTGAAGTATAGGCACTCCAATATAGCGTGTTTTGCTTCGGAAATATAAATTGTTTTCTCATTTTGCATTCCCTCATGTGTTTGCAAGTTTCCAATATCTTTTATCGTTTTCGAGTTATCTTGAAAACAGTAAAAGTTTGAGCAGTAGGCATTCAGTAAGACGGAGGTCTTGCTAGAAGTCAGTAGTCAACTGTTTTGATTTTTCAGGTTTTTTATGTATTGAAGTTAATTGCAGAAAAATATATGCAAATCCTTAATTTTTCCCAAATTTAGGACGACGAAACATGGCATAAATTTTGATAATAAATAATTCATTAATTTCTACTTGCATAGCCAACATTTGATTTTTACCCTTACTTTTTTACTTGAAAGCTTTCAGTTCTTATCACCTGCAGTTTACAACTAATAAGCAATAGTAAATAGTCTTATTGTTAGTTAATATCTTACTAAGAACTCCCTAAGCACTAATACTTGTGGCTATTCGACATTTATCTTTTTCGCTGAATATTCGGTGCCAAAAATGGCGGCCAGAAAGTGGAAAGTTGGCGGTAAAAAACAAAAATAGAGAACTACCCAAAGCTCTAAGGACTTCAGGGCAGAAATAAATTTTTTAAATAATTGAAAAGTTAGCAACTGAAACTCAGCGTCTTGTGTAAAAGTTCGGCAAGTTGTTTAAAATGAAAGTACGAAGAATTTGCCCTTTTGGCACTGTAACTCGGATTTCACTGCCGTTTTGAAGCGCCACGTTTATTTCAGGTTTGATTGAAATATTCTAGAGAGTAGGCCATTTATTATTTTCTTCTTCGTATTTTAATGCTTATTTCGGACTGACTTTCATTTTATCCAAGCGCGCAATGTTTTCTTTTGTACGATTAAGGCTTTTGCCCGACATTTCGACCAAAGTGGTTTTACCTAATCGTTTTATTTTAGTGGGTAATATTTTTTTCTGCATGGCCTCAGATTTCTTTTTACGAGACTCTGTAAGTAAAATACATAAACATCTACCTATTTTTTTAACAATGGTGCAGTTTAGACTTTAGTGGAGAGTGAGTGCTAGTCATTTTTTCGTATCTCTTTTATACACACGAACTGATTAAATTTTGAGTAAACCGTTTTACGCAAGATGTTAGAACGATGAGCGATGTGTTCACAGGTTCAATAGCTAAGAAAGTGGTCTGTTTTATAAATGTATCTACGAGCCAAAAATAAATTACTGATAGGTTTCTTTTTCTTTTTGATCGTAACGACCTACACAGAAAAATAAACTGAAACAGATTTGAGAAGTCAAAAATTAATTTAAAAGTGACCATTGAATCATTTTCAATTAATATGCTGTTATAGCCTTTCTTGTTAATAAAGTTTTCAATTGGAAAGATTGCGAAATGTGTAATGTTCTTAGTTATATCTTGCAGTCATCATCTGAGCTTCAAAAAAAAAGGCTGGTGCATACTTAAGGGGTAGGTAAAATAAGGTAAATCACGAAATTAAACTAAACCAAAGAAACTAATAGACCGTTAGCATATTACTATGTGAAAAGGATAAGTAAGCCTTACCCCAAAAAGGATCGGTTTTTTAAAGCTTCTCTGCTCTGCTTGCAATGCTACATATGTAGGTAAAACAGCGTGCCAATTGGGAGTCAGAAAATAACCCAATAACTCTGCTTCTGAACACCATATATTTTATGCGCAACAAATTTTCACCCCTACAAGAAACCGTAAAATACATCCTACTCATATTTTGGGTTGAATAATTTACAGGATCTACATAAATATACAGGGTGATTCAAAATAAGCGTAATTTTTTAGAAGTTTTATCTGGGAATATTGAAGGAGAACATTAAAAATTTATAAAAAATAAATTTCTACTTAAAACGGAGATTTCTTCCTTAATATTACGCAGTTACATGTTGCTTTATTGAAGAAAGCTTAATTAATCGAAGATAAAATCTCAGTCGTTCAAATCAAAACTCGTCAGTCTAATCAGCTCAAACGACTAGAATTTTCCATTAATTGTTTATAGTAACGACGTTGAGATCCAAACGAATGAAAAATGGAGTAAATACTGCGAAATGCAGCATTTGTCTGCATAGCTTGAATTCAAGACGCTAGATTTACTTGGTTGCGGTAATGAATGCTTTCATCTGATACCACAAATTGATGATACGCAGAAAAGTGTGGATCAAAAATCAAATAGCACAGAAATTTGTTGTCATCAAAAATTGTTACCATCCAGTTTCAATTTGCAACCAAATGTATTATTTTGTTATAATGCAATCCAATACTCTTCATGCTGAGAAGTATTTGGAAATATGCAATAAAATTCTTATTTGATTATCAAGTGGATGTGCGTAAAAAAGGGCCCAATACTTTTAGGGTTCTTAAAATTGGTAATAAAACCGATACTTTACCCTCAAAGTTTGTGAAGTTGAAAATAATTTGCTAGTTGAAGTTGCAGCTGCATTCTAAGAACTTTAATGGATTTTTAAAGAATGTCTTTTAGCTTTTTATTAGTAATAGCTTTAAATTAATTTAATCAGCTTTAACACCTAATTGCATCAAACTTATTTGACTTCTATTTTAATATATCTTCACTTGGGCATTTTATTGCCAATCACTTAAATATAACTTTCCGAGTGTGAAAGGGTCAAAAGTTAAAAAAAATTAAAATTTTGTTAACGAGAAACACACTGAATTAAGCAAAACAATTTTTTTCAAATAAAGTTGTGCCTGGTCTCTGTACACTTACACTTATAGCTTTTGCAAACCTCAATTTTTTGCGCTATTGTTGTGTTAGTTTTTGTTTCTAACAATTCAAATTAGAATAATGGTTCAGTTTTTGCTTTCATGTATTCATGTATGAGAGCTCAAGAGGGCCACACGCTTTTAGGACACCTAAGAAAGTTACATAATTTTTCGCCTATGCTATATTTTTTCATTTACAACGTTGCTTTATGAGGTGCGAAATGAAACATTTTCTGTCGCTCTAATTCTGCACAGCTGTCGTAGTCACTTGTCGACATTCTAAGATGTATTTAATTACCTACATTGTGTTCAAAATGCGGAAAGAAAATATAAAGAGGAATTCAGAATACTCCAGCTGCTACTTATTTTTTTAGGTCTTGGGTATGAAATAGAAAATCTATTAAATCGTATTCGATATACTGATATTGTTCGAGTAGAATTCTCAGGAGTTTTGTGCTCAGTATAGTTGGTTAAAAAAATCTAATTGCTTGGGTTTAGCAGTTCTTTTTTTCACTCTAAAAATACAATTTTTCGTTATAATCTGATTTTCAATAACGTGAACTGACGCCGAGAACGTTTGCTATTATTTAAATTTGCCTTTTCATACATCTGAGTTTATTAACATATCTGTAGCCTTATGATTTATTCGCATAAACGCATTTTATTCCATACACTCTGATTTAAAATTGGCATCACTCCTTAGATATTTTTTATGGAGATTAAAATTTGATAGTATTTGCATGTAAGGTAAACGTGAAGTATTTTTTACATTGACATGCATTTTAGATTTTGGAGCAGACAATTTAAAGTCCATCCACCAATCTGATTGTTAAAAACTATCTTTAGAAACAATGTCTCAATTTACAGTTCCAATGGTAAAGTTATTTTTCTTACTTTTATTTAATTCTTTGTTACTTTTGTTGATTTGCATTTTAAACCACAGTAGTTTTATTTAGGTAGTGCTAAGGAGGAAAATGTCGTTTTATAAATTTTTCACACTATTTCACTAAATATATAAGCAAAAATAAAAGCAATGAACATTGAACAATATATTTTAAAACGGAATGTGTGCTGTTTTCATCATGGATGACATGGAAAGGCTTTTAATTGGAGCGAACTATACATTCAGTAGCAACCGCAACACACATGTATTCAGAAAAGTCGTTAGAAGTTCGATAGAACACCAGCGTTGGAGCAAAATAATATTCAATAGTCATTTATTTCTGGTATTTATCACAACACGTTAATGGTCAGGGCGCTTTAGAACTATTGTTTGAAGCACTCCAATTACAGGGAAATTATATTGAATGCAATTTTCTTAGTAAACTCCAACTGTTCCTATGGTCTTCTTTTGTCAGTGGTAAGCGGTCATCCATCAGGGTCAAATAGCGTTGTCCTCGATGAAGCACTCTATGAAATAAAGTATAAATTTTCAGTAAAGCTCAATTTCAAAATTACTTTGCGTGAAAAATTTCTTAACACTCACTTGGCACCACTAATGTTTCTCGCCGAGAGCGAAGTTAAGCACCTATTAAATGGCAACATATTTTTCTCGAGTGCATAATCAAATTCCGAGAGATATCCGGGATCAGTGTTTGTGCCAAGAACAGTTTATATTCATGGAGACAACAGCTTTTCTTCCAGTAGAGTAAATTTTTGGGACGGAGCCATTTTCAATTTTAAACCCGTCTCGAGTGCAACAGGACGTGAGCTCATTTATCGGATTCGAGTGGTTCAATGTGTGACATACTTTGATCTTTTAATAACTGCAGCTAATATAACTTTATTAAAAAATTTTACTTTGTCGAATTTGTTTGCTTTTAGCTATGGACTAAACTTTTGCTATCTGTGGAATTCTAAAAGGCCACCAAATTTTGAATTACTTTATTCGAATATTTTATTTTAAATTTATTTTACTGGTAAATGCGGACATAAAATGATGATCTGAAAAGGCATTCAGGAAAGAATCAATAGCATTTGTACTTAAGTATCTAGCGGCGTTATTGGATTTCCTCAGGAGATATCTATGGTTATTGTAAGCGTGACTGCGCCATTTTTTCAAACCGACACAATTGCCTGATCAAACATATCTAGTAATTGACAGTCTCTACATGGTAAAAAAGTACCTACTTTTTCAAAGTGAAGAAAACATGCAAAAGGGCGGGAGGCGTCCATCTATGTAAGGGCATAGCACATATAAGTTTTTGAACGAGTTTGACATCCTGCACGTAATAGTAGTGCACGAGATTAACGTAAACCGACCATTCCCGTGTGGTTTTCAAACTCAGAACTGTTCAGTGCTTCTACTTCTGAATAGTCAACAAACTTTGGTAGAAAAACTCTTCCGGCTATGTGACCAGATAGTGGTTACATTGCGGCCGCAGCTGTTTATCGTGTCACGCTGTTAATTTAGTGTGCAATATTTTGCTTCATTAATCACATTTCCCGTCAAACTTTGCTGTCCTTTATCAATATTTTCAGTGATTTTTGTTTCTGATTGGATATCAGCTCATAATTTTGTGGTGCGCTATCATTGGGAACATTCCAAACTCATTTATTGTTAATTTATTTCACTTTCAATGATTAGAAAAAAAATATACATATTTACTGACACTTTTTTTGAAACACACCAATTCTCAACTATATAAATTTTTATGTAATATCCTCATAGCTTTCTTTGATAGGGAGTGCGTTTGCCTTCTCAAAACGTGAGGTCCCTAAATAAATTCCGAATCTTTAACGATTTGCAATTAAAGTTGCATATGGTTGAATCATTAATGAATTTCGGTTCCTCTGAATGTCGTAAAATGTATGTATGAATAGGAAAAGTTTTTAAACGGAAACACGTGGAAAGAGATCGGTTCCAGATTTGAAAGGACATTAGACACAATTCCAAATCAAAATTAATTCCTGGGTTTCAGTCATTTATTGTCTTTATTTATCAATTAAAATATCACAAGGGCTTTTTGTCCAAAATGGACAAAATGAATACCCCAAATGTATGCCAAGGCTTAAAGCAGCAACAACGCTACACGTAAAAACTGATGATGGTGGAAAAATACACCGAAACGTATTTTAATTGATAAATAAAGACAATAAATAACTGACACCCAGGAATTAATTTTGATTTGGAATTGAAACACAGTCAAGAAAGTATATACAATTAGACACAATGATGTATTTTTCACTAACATTTTCAAGATTCTGAGAGAATTTGTGTTCAGCGCTATCAAATTTAAGACTAAAGGCAAATAGTCAATAGCAAAAGCAAAATTTCTAGTGAAAAAAGTAAATCTGATTCCAGACCTTCTATAAGGCAAATGAAATAGTCTTAGCAGTCAGTGCTGAAAATGAAGAAGTGCGCAAAAAACATGTTACACATGCAACTGACAACATGATCAGCGCTCAATGCAAAAATGTTCCAAATTACGGCATTCAATTTATTATAGCAAAACGGTTCCTATTAATATTTTTGCTAAAAGATTGAATTTAGAGTTGTGGTCCTTTAATTGGAATATACACTTTATGTTGGTGTAGTTTTCACTTCAGGGGTGAGATCGTTAAATCTTAACAGTTTTATTTTGCAAAAGCAAGTGACTGCCTGACTTCCAAAAATAAATGCATCAAAAACTGGAGAGTTTTTTGGGATCTTAGGCTGTCGAGAATTAGAGTTTCTTCATGATGTTTACAACCCTGGGTGAAGCACAGGGTACAGTGCAACCACCTTTGAAGATTTATGCCTGCAAAATTTCAGGAAGAAATTCTAATTGAGGACGTCCAAAAAACATGAAAAACTCATCAGTTTTCAAAAAATAGCCTCGGAATTCATACACAGTACAGCACCTGCACTACTAGAAATTCATAAGTTGCTGTATTATTCTGTTTCCATCGATAGTTCATTTTACAGCCGGCTTGCACTGGGCGACTGAGCAATAAATTTCTTAATAAAGCAAATATTCAGAACTCGAAATGAACAACAAATGTTACCTTTGTGGTATTAGCAGCATAACGGTATAGCTCAATTTAATTATTAATCTTAATGCGACTAGTTCCGTTTAATCACATATGGATATTTGACGGTACAGGTATTTCAGGCCAGCAATTTCCGTGAGTTATTACATTTCTAGCAAAGTACTTAGTACAATACTTAATATTTTTGACGATCAACAATAATACACGATGAATTAAAAGAATATTTTGATTTAATGTAGGAAATTTGGTCGCAAATAATACAAATATATAATAATAAAAAAGTTTTCCATCTGGTTCCAACTTACTGATCCCTACTATATGTAACCGGATATAATTAAAAAGAAACAGAAAAAATTGGAAACTGAAAATAAAAGCCGCCCATACAAAGAACTTCTCCAATGTTCTAGGCATATTTTTCAAATATCTTCCAATCCACTTACACGGAACAGTAATGCAGTATGACAGTAACCTGCTCCCGATAAAACGGTTTATATTGCTTTACCGAGAAAACAGTTTTGACTGAATTTCAATACCAAACATTATTTGATCTATCTACTTTCAATACTACCTACAGAATTCAACTTTCCGAAGTAAATCCAGCAGGAAATAATATTTTTGCCCCGCAGCAAAAAGCCTTTGACGGGCCAAGGCGAGTCGTATCTTTCAGTTCCAGCATGTTCCCCAGAATCTTGTTTTATTTAATATATCTCTGTGTTTTCCTTCCATTAAAATAGCCGCGTGCTTTCGTTTACGAACTTTCCTTGAACACGCACTGACGTTTCGTCGCGGACGGGAGAATTGAAAATATAGCATTCTCTTTAGATTTATGATGAAATTATGCTTTGCGACACAGTTTGGAGTATCATTTGTCCATGTTCGTTCCCTCAAGGATTTTAAGACTGCTAAGCTTAAAACGTCGCTTTATTATTTTTCCACAGATTTAACTGGAATAGGGATTTAACGCTCTTTTGTGTTTTTTATTTGGCAATAGAAATGTAAATGGTTTTCGCAAACATTTTCAAAGAAGCTATCAGTTGTCAAGAGAAAAACTGATTTAATTATCTTGTAGAGAAAGAAGGAACTTTAAGCTCTGTTAATGAGCTGCCATATTCAACTTGTATTCAGTCTGAAACTATAACTTTTCAAACCTTTGCAAGTTCATTTATTTAGGCGTATTAAACATTTCGAATTGCTCTTCGCCATGAGTTTTGAGAGACTGAAGGCTCAAATCAACTTAACACACATGTGTGGTTACTTTGAGCGTTTCATATTTAAGAAGTAACAGGTATTTGCTTCATGTTAAGGAGGAGCCGATTACCTTCAAAAGTATTGTTGCCGTCCTTCTGATCTAGCTTTTTGCAAATATATCGGTTTTTATTAAAAAAAATTGCATTGTGTTTTTATTATTGTTTCATCCCCACGATTTTCTCATTAATTTGTATATAAAATATACTTTGTTTCTTCCGATCCCGTTGCCACAATTTGATTTTATAGTCACCCTATGCAGGGGTAAATACTAAAACCTAAACATAAATAATTTGGGAAATCCCAACGATAATTAAAATAAAAAGAAACTAGAATGTTCGCACCGAGCTTAACGATACGCTATTGTCATTAATCGTGTAAGAAAGCCCACACTGTTCAGGTATGTTGCGAATAATCTTTAGAGTGCCAAGCAATAGACAGATGCAGATCAGGTGCTAAAGGTTAATACGGCACTCGCCCGTTTAACATTCAGCACACTTCCTCTACAAGAACCACTACATCTTAAAATAATTGAAAAACGTGACATTGCTAACAGATTCACTTTTGAAGCTTTGAAGGACTTTTTCTACTTTATCGTTTCTTCGAGTTGAAATGATGTTTTATCGATAATAAAACATCATTTCAACTCGAATTTCATCTAGTATTAGCGATTTCGTCCCAGTTCAATATGTGGAATCTATGAATATGAGCTTCTATGTTCGACCAATACGTGAGTGAAACACGTCATCCAAGATATAAAAAACTACCCGAAATGAGTGCTTTAAATATTCCACCAGCGGGAATACTGCTCGATTCCCGTAATTTTAACATGTTTTAAAGTACCGTTTTGTCCTCCTCGTAATCAGTCACACCTTCACTCACCAACGAAGCAACTTAAGGCGTTTGAGAGAATATTTATGTTATTTTCGGCTAGCAAAATTTGCAGATCCTGATATTTCTTTGTACCAACGAATACAGTTTCTCCGGGTCGTTCAATAAAACCACCGTTTGAGATTTGTTATTTGTTGTCGTTTGAAACAGACATTGAGGTAGCTGGTGATAGGAGAGGTTCGTCAGCGCTTTTAGAAAAATAGTGCTTCTATACTACAATAATTAAAGAATTTCATGTATGTGTTTGAGTAAATCGTGTATAGTCCTCAGCTAAAGAAATTCGTGTGCCACATCTGATTGTGTTAGAAACACGCTCATTGGAGTCAGAAAACTGCGGTGGGTAATAAACCAGTCGGATTTATTTGTTTAAGGTAAATATTAATTTATTAGCCCTAAGTATTAGTTCGCAAAACAAGCCGGAGTAAAAGTACATAATCCTGGACTATTACATTTACTTTATCTCTGTGTGTTTGTATTTGTTTGTAATTAACGTTAACTTAGCCGAAATGAGAATACTTGATGAATGTGCTTATAAACGGCTCTAGAGAAATTCTATTTGCTATTTACGTAATCAATTTTAGTAATTACTTTTGGTGTTGTTGATCGCATTTTCCTCATTCCTTTTACTGACCAATTGTTATTTTGATTACACAGAGTCTCCCACGAATATGGGCTGCTATCCATAACCCGAATAAAAAAAATTTTGGCGAAAGGCAGTTAGGCCAAAAAATCGGCGTTCAAGTCTGAAAAACCGACAAAACTGAAATTAAAGATGTGATTATGGTCCTAAAAATAAACTCAGCTTTTTAGGAGTGCTGAAATACGGTCGTCTAGCTTTTGATTTGTATGTTAAAAGATTTTTCCGTTCATAAGAGCTGCTGTTTGTAATGAGTCAGATCTGAATTGACATGGAATTTCTAATCGCTAAGTCGCAAATAAGCTTCTTTGTCTGGGAAAAACATTAATTAATTAATACATAATAATCTGGTTGACGTTATTTGTTCTAAAAACTATTAACGTA
>NW_026018916.1:9664456-9665685 GCF_020466585.1 Dendroctonus ponderosae
ACGTATATAAGATCATTTTTAAATAGAATGATCACTTTTGATGCTCAAGAAAAAATCATTTAGGAACCATCCCAAAAAAATTAGTAAATTGACTGGTTAACCAAAGAACCAGCTTCAATGCACATCAATTTTTAATTACATATGTTCAAGTTCCCACAAAATTTATGCAAAGATCAATAAACGAAACATTGGAATTGAGTATTTATTTACAAGAATTTCAGGCCATCCGGAAAAAACTAATCGACCGCAGTCATCTTTGGTGAAACTTAATGAACTGTGCCATTGCAGTTTCATTGATTTATTGCCGGCTTTCTGTAAACATTAATTTTCGACTGCGCTATAGTGCATTAGCTGCGGCAGCTAGCTGTACATTCCCATTAACAAATATGGAAATGATGATATATTGGCCTTAAGAGATGCGAATGTCCATCAAGTATCGTAAAAAGTGAGCATGACATTACTACATATTTGGATTAACTGTAATTGGGTGGAAAATAAAGTACCTTCGGTTCTAAATAGTATGTCGTTGCGGTTGCTATATTATCGACATTTGCTGATATGACTTCTGCAGTTAAACAAATTTATTACATTTTAAAACTTGAGCTTAATGAATTACAATTTACTGGGTGTAAATTAAGAATTCTCTAAGCGAGGTCGACAATCACGCTCAATTCTTATGCATATTGAGTCCAGTGTCATGTATGCTTCGATTTTGTAGATTTTCAGTTGGGTTTGCAATGTGACTTGTAATTCGAGCAACTTGAAACTTTGCAAGGCGTCATTTTGTCTCGTTTTCTCTTTCTGTACTGGGTCTGGTATATCCAAGTGATAGATAAGTTCTATATTGTTGAGGCGGATTCATTTTTTACAATCTTCTTTTTGGGTATTTCGCCTCAAAAATTTTTGTCTTTAAAAAAGACAGAATTTCCTCACGTCTTTTATTACAGATTGATAAATAGTGCTCCTATTTCGCAATAAGAACGAATTATTTATCAAAAAGTAATCAAGAACTATCACCTAGAGGGTATCCTGCGACACACTTAGGTTCAAGCTGTAAGAGAAAATTCCAATTAGTAGAGAAATTAATTTGGAAAATTATCTTGACGTTTTGATAGCTATTTTCTGCTATCGTTTTCAAAAGAACCTAAATGAACCTAAAAAAGAGTATGTTAATAAATTGTGTAACAATAGTAGGATAATACAATATATGAAAATTCGCTCTGATAATT
>NW_026018916.1:9666331-9705349 GCF_020466585.1 Dendroctonus ponderosae
GGCAATTATCAAATGCATGTTGACAAATGTGTGATTTATGATATTCTCTGTTTTTTATGTATGATTGGTGTTCTTTGAGTCTTTTGTGTAATGGTAAATTTTTTACCTACTCGTTTAATTTGATCTGAAAGTCCCGGAATAAATGGAATGAAAAGGTTCGTAATAGGTTTTAATAATAAATAATTTTAATAGCAAAAATTTAATATTAGGACTATCTTCAAAACTGAAAATACAATTAGAAGTAAAATTTCAGTAACAAAACCTCATGATATAATTGAAAATACAAAAAATGTAATTTATAAAATTCCTTGCGAATGCAATAAATTTTATATAGGAGAAACCTCAAGACAAGTGATGTTTCTACCACCCAGTTGTACCGCTCTGTTTCATCTGATGGGCAAAGTTCCATATCGGACAAGATTGCTGTTAAGGTACCTTTATTTACCTTATATATAAGAATATAACCTTGCGCATGTTTGGGTTAGTTTGGGTTAGTAGGGGTTGGGCAGCAACCGAATTGTGAAAGGAAGTGTTGAAAATCCGGCAAATAGTCATACTGTCGACGTTGCTTTCCGTCAGCAATTGAGCCTCTGGAAAAAATGAACAGGGTAAATTAGGTTGACAATCCGATGAATCTAAAAGAAGCTTAGCAAGAGGTCAAGATTGGGTTCGGATATTGCACCGTTTGAAGATGTTGATTACAAGACAAAACCAAAAATCCTTTCACGAAAACAAGTGCATATAGACAACGGCCAGTTAGGCACCGCATACTTGATGCATGCAAAGAAGCGGGTCTTACCGCTTATTGCGGTAAAACTTCAAACGAATTGTGATATCTATTCGAACATACTCAGCTATATCCTTGACGCACTGTGTTTAGCCGAACAGTTCAAAAGTTAATATTTGTCCATTTTAACAAAAAAGTCTCGTAGGGAGTTCTGTCAAAAAGCGGAACGTAATACGATTCCGCATGTTATTAAACTCCATTATACCGAATTTAACGAACTGCGTATGACAGGGCTATTTTGTGAAGGAATTTCAGGAAGTTGGGAGGCTGGTCACACTAAACAAATAAAATATTCGGGTCACTTAGCATGTTTCTAAGAATCCAAAAATTAAGAATTTGCCGTTTAATTCCGGCCACTATGCATATCAAAATCCATATTAATTAGCCATGACCCTTAAGTATTTGGAAATTATTTTAATTCTTCTGCTTGTACTTTAATACGACGTCAAGCACAGTCTCTCGTTGTGTTTGTATCCAACTTGGAAAGCTCACCGAATATGCAGTGAAGCCAATCCATCATTCTACTCTGTAGCCGGAAACCCAAAAATTATCAGCAGTAGTAAAGAAGACAAGCATGCAACAGTACAGAAGCTTTCACACAACAGCCCAAAGTACGAAACTTCGCACTTTCCTCGCGAGGCGCAAGCGGAATCAATATGTAGCATGCACATGGGGCGCAGGCTTACGAACTCCCCGATGGGACTCAGATACTCAGTCCAACTTTAAACGCGAAACTTGCTGAGCCCCCTTTTGCAGGTCGCAACATTTCCGTAGCGGCGGCGACTCTTTCCATGGGACTTGCTACTCCTATGACATATCAGATTAAGTTTGGAACGGACCAAAAAACCTAGAAATGTTCATAGATTTATTGTTTTCTTGTTGACGTTATCAATATATTTTATTCGGGTTAAATTGTCACGTGCGTGTTTGAGATTTGCATTTACCGCTAAATATATATTTTTTATTACAACCGTTAAGTCTCTAGCACTAGGTGGGAAACAGAGTGCTTGAGCATAATCTCCAAAACAAACCAACTAGTGCTAACAAATCATGTTAGAAAAGTGGTAGTGATCTAGGCTGTTGAACTTGTTTGACATCGGCGGAAGTTATTGGAATATGTTTGCTTGATCAACATGTAAGCTCCTGATTCCTTAATAATATTATTATAATAGAATAACTTCTTCAAATGAATTAAAACCGGGCGATTTAATTAAAATTGCAAATCAATAGTTCAGCTAATCATTTCCCTTACTTTCCCGATTACCTAATGCAATTTGAACTTTTTCAACTGCTGGACAAGCACTATAAAGGCATGAGTTCAGAACAATCTAAAAGTTTCGATTTTTTATTCACAACTTAACTATCAAACTCGAGCCAAATTCCGATGGAATTTACATGAGTTAACTAATCTAAAGCAAGATCAAAGATACTGATTGAAGAATTGTAATAATCGGAAACCAGCAAAAACTGGGGAAGAATTGATCATCTGGATGGCAGATCCATTTCATTTTCTAAGCCGTTTAACTTAACATATATAATGTGCAAATAGAATAAAGTGCCTTGAATTCTCTCGATGCGCCATTTTCAGCGGTGCTTCTGCATTTTTATCATATTTGCATTGAAGTCGACTGATATTTATAGTGTTCGTAAATTTTTCGTGCAAATCAAATGATCGAGAATTGTCCTCATCTTTTATGGATCCTTAGAGGAAGACACTTTCGGGCATTTTATTGATTTATTTCGGTTTGCCATCAGGATTAACTGCTAAATTTAACTTCCCAGCTTGAGAAATATGGCTCGAGAGTCAAGGATTTTCATTTGCTTGAACTTTACACTAGATAGTCTTTGGTAACGATTTGGGTCACTTGATTTTTGCGTATAAAATGGGCGTTTTGGTTATAAACTGTAAATTTACATATTGAATTTCAAACGGGAGCTTCTTAATTGCGTTCGTAACAATTTCTAGGACGTTTACTTAATTTATTTGAGAGACGCAGATACAAAGCAGACATATTATCGATGAGGAAACCTTTTCGTGTGAAAAGTGAATTATCACCTTTTACTACCGATTCCAATGGGCCATGATCTCAAGAAGTTAGGAGAATAATTAGTTAATTATCTCCATTATATCTCCATATCTGCAAAATTCCACATGTTTTATAAAGATACTTTCGAAATATGTAAGAAGCAACATTTCAGATAGTGTGGTTAAAAATTGTTTTCAAATCTTTTGCAACTTTTTTGTTGTTCGAAGGAAATAACATTCTTGTTCAAACCATTTTCTAAATGAAAGAACACATTGAGGTGGAGCACAGGCCATCCCTATCAGATTGATTTTCTACACTTTGAGTGATTGGGGATTGTTGGCATTTCCTTACAAGTTCAAACAGATTTCACCATTTAACTCCTGATTGATGCACCGTGGAACAATAACCTGATCGCCTCAAATTCCCACCTCTGCTTGAACTGAAGGATAATGAGAAATGCAAAGTCAAATTGTCCCATAAAGGTTGCCTTTATTGTCCAATTGCATCTGTCCAATTTTTGTTATATACAGAATTAGTGTACTAAGTGTTGTGATTTTATATACAGAGACTGAAGAAATACCCGGAACAACAGAAATGTTGCGCAACAAAGCATTAGGATTTACGACCAAACGCTTAATTTGAACGTCTTCATTTTACTCTTATTAAGAATAAAATTACGGGTAATATTTGTAAGCTCCATCTCCAGCCGCAGAACACTTTGCAATAGAATTAAGGTCTCATCTAGGAGACGTAGGATTATTCCGATGTTTTTCGTTAAAAGTTGCTGCAGTCCGTCGAGTGAGTTTCTCCTCCATTAATTAACGCAATTGCCACTTTGGGACCTAAACTGTAGATAAGTTTGGTCCACTGGCTTAAATAACTTCAGCATCACAACACAATTTTATGTCAGCAAACCGCTCGCTCAAATACATGTGTAAGCGTCAATAATTTTAATTGAATAATGGTTTTGTTTGAAGCGATAATATACTTCAAAGCTCTCGCAAACAAATCCGCATATATTAAAAAATATACTTTAGAAAAGCGTTACTACGTTTTGTATTAGAATAACAGTAATGTAGTAAGTAGTAAAATGTAAAAAAGTCATTTATAATTGGTCATTTATAAGTTACTTATTGAAAACATATTCGAGGATTTTTTATAAACCTTCGCAATCTAGCACAACAAACTCAACCATAATCTTGGCATTACAAACTAATGTGCATTCTGTTAGCATTATAGATTTTTTACCTTTGAGTTCTTTTTGATTGGACATAATATTGGGAAAAAGGATTCATTCAGTCTGTACAAATGCTCAATAGACTATAAAATAAGCTAATTTTCAGTTCCAATGTTATCACAGCAGTCAATTTTTGAGTTAAATTCTCAGGATTTAATGCATAGTTTCCAATAAATCGCATTCTTGTCGCTGTCAGAATTAACAGACGAAATAGAATTGATTCATTTCAACATCAGTACCATATCAATTTAACATAATTCCTATACTAGTATTTGCTTTTATCTCATTAATTTAATTGCGATAGAAAATTGGTGACCGATTTAGTAAGAATTGCTTGGCAAAGATTCATGTTAGTCACTAAACAGTAAACTCCTTTAGAGCATGTTTAAAGGGAATTAAATCAAACTGCTCTTCCAGTCGAAATTATAATTCAGTAAATCGTTGGTACGTTTTCGAACTGTATCGAATGTGCATAGCATGAAATAATTGATAGGAGTTGTTCTATAAACATTTCCCAAAGATCTCTTTGAATACATTAGGCGAACCGATAAGTTCAGCTGAACGGTCGTGTCCCGGTGAATTAGTTAATATTATTAAAGTCACATAAAAGTATTAGAATAAAGTATCGTTGTTTTAATATTAATCAAAAAATTAACTGCATTACCGAGAACAATAGGCACAAAGCTTCAATAAACTTTTGTTGATACCTAGAAAACATAGATCGTACGGAGCAGTGTTTCACCTTGGATCTACCATTCCTTATTTAATAAATTTCTGTGTAATTTTTGGGGCGCCGAATATGAAAATCCAGTCTGTCGTTAAACCGCAAACGGCGGCGACTATCAAAATTCCTCTCACAATAATAATCGACGAATCCCCCAGAATTTTTATTGCTTTTTATGTAACATTCCATAGTGGCGTTCTTTTCTGGTATTGAATATTTGCCTTTAACGGAAACGCTGAATTCAATAATCTAGAAAAGAGTAAATTGAAGAACTGCTCTCCAAAAAGAATGTCGATCAATGAACATGAATAAAAGGTTTGAAATCCAATTTTATACTAGCTGTAGTTGGTCCGTAAATGCAGGTGCTATTAGCAATATTCTAACTAATGGTATCTGTTCGCACGTTTTCTTTGCAGATAATCGCTTTCGCTCTAATTTTGAAGATGAGGCACCAGTAAATCAACCAACAAAGGGTAATTGAGTATAAAATTGCCTGCAACTTTTCCTATTATGCTTTTTGGCCACAACTTATAACGCTTGCAATACTTTGGATAACTTGAACATTTTCCAAAAATTACTTTTGAGTTATGGTCGAAAATAGTTTTTAAATTAGGTACAGTTGGGCGAAACCCAACCGAGCGCTAACAGGTCCGACACGGGTTGTGAAAGTGCCTGCGAATTTTTATCGGAATTATTAATGTCTACTGCTGTAAAAATATTCACTGTTAATATCATATTTTGCCTATTAGTGGAACCAGTTAGGGTCTGCGAAACTTTTCTCAATAAGTTATCAGGACAGTTATCCTATTGGGGTTTATAAATATCTGAAAGTAAACATGTACAACAAACTTTATCTTCACCTGATTCATTAGAAATTTATATCAAATACGGGGTGTTTCACTAAGAATAAAAATATATTTATGACATGATATGAATTTAGATTTGTTGGAAATCCAGCAAGAAGGCATTCCAATACGAATGAAAATCAAAAGATAGCATTAATTCGTTAATTTTGTGCGCAAGTTTGATACAATTTTTGAGATTTGGCCATGCGATCATTAAAATTAACCGGCAGCAGTAAGTTGAAGCTCTGTAGCGATCGCCACTCTAGGATTAAGAATGCAAACCAGTAGTGCATTCCTTGTGTCAATTTTTGTAGAATTTACCAACGACTTCATAAATCCGCAAAGACAATCAACTATGAGAGTGAGATCCGGTCTCGGGTTGAATAATATGGACCACCGCTGCCAAACCAGCTATCAGCGAAATGTGTATTCATAAAATGTCTTATATTATTTGATAAATGAGGAGCTGCTCCATCATGCTGGAGCACAATACGTGGTGGAATGTCTAAAGAAACTTTGTCCAATATTCCTTTAAATGGTCATTTAGGATGCTGCACATAAGTTACCAAACAGATATTTAAAATTGTTTTGTTGCATGAGGATTTTCTCCCAAACATCGTTGATTTTTATCACAACTTTTAATTCAATTACGAGTAAATTGAGCTTCTTGGCAAGTAAAATGCAGTTGAACAATCGACTGGTTTCACGAGTCAATTGACAAATTTGTAAGACTAAATGAAAAATGAGTACTTGCACTTGGAAACACAGTTTTACAAGCGCCTCTAAAACAATTAGACGGTTTGGAGCTCTTTGATGTTGAAGACGACGTCAATTCTCCTCTACTGCACATACAGTAATAGCACTGGAGAAACCATCAGCATAAACACACATGCATATTCATTATAAGTTCATTCATGGTGCACTTTGTTCATCTAGTAAACTTCTTAAGGCTGCCTCAAATATTCATTTGCGACGAGGTAATTCAAGTTTGCTTCATTACATTTCTATCTGCGTTCTTTAATCCAGCATATTTTGAAAAAGTTCATATAAGGGATGCATTCCTTGATGACATTCTTAATGCTGCAATGTTCACTAGAGGTTCAGCTCATTGCTGCAGAGTTTATTTACATTACCGTTTGCTCAAACTCGCTAGTGGATCGATTTATAAACGTGTAATTAACTTTCTAACACTACTTTTTTGGTAGTGAAGATCGACGTTTTAAATTTAAAAAAATAATTTATATTATTTGTAAACGGCAATTTTTTTTGTTGATTTTATAACAATTTTTGCCTTATCTGTTAGATTACAATTGGTCAATGCATCTCTGACTTTCCTAGTTCCATTGTCGCCTGTTTAAGCATATTCTGAACCTGTGGGTTAAGATCAAGCCAGGAAAAAAGCATAAAACTGGATAAACAGAAATTTTTCACACGCAATATTACAGTTTGTAAGTAAACGTGTCAGACTGCGACTTTAAATGCATTTATCTCAAACGCCTTTATAGCCGCAGAAATTGTGTCGAAAAACTTTAGATGCAGACGGCTTTCTGGGCGCCTAAAATGTCGATAACGAGGATTTGAAAATTTATTCTAGCAGACTTTCGCAAATGTAAGCAGATTGTGATCACATGGTTTATCATCACAGATATTGTACTAGCCTAATTAAATTTATGTGCTTGAAATAACAAAAATTGTAAATGTTTGCGCTATTGACAAAAATAGAAAAAAAATACAATAATAGGGAAATAATGGAGCAAAACGAACCCTTAACATTAATTTAACATTCTCACAGTCTCGAATTCAATCAGGCAATCTTACAAACATTTTAGTTGTTCTTCTCAATACAGCCACATCGGTAAATGCCAATTAAGTATTTTTACAATTTTATTTTTGCCGCTCTATTAACAAGCTTAAAATATTGTTTTTATTTTGGGTATTTTGGGCATAACCCGTTCGCTTAAAATCGGCTGCAGACAGCAGTCTCGTTGCGTCTTGCTCTGCTCTTAAAGAATGTACCAACATTTCCTCATCCGAAATTCATCTAAAAATACTTTATCTAGAATAAAGAAAATAAAGGATAAAAACACGTTCAGATCAGTTTGCACGTGCTTGCAACTTTTAATTGAATAATTTTCATAATTGGTTTATTCACATTTTGGTAGCTTTGTCAAAGTAAGAGTAAAATTTCAAAAACTGAAATGTTATATTTATGTCCGATACGGACAGATTTTATAACCGAAAGTATTTTTGAATTTTCAACGGACAACCAAATTACTAATTTCTGAAAATATTTGTACATCAGTAACTTTAGGAAAACTAAAAGCTTAAAAATTAATCCCAGGAGATTTACCTTAAATCTATTAGCTAATTAATCTAATTAAGTACCTTCATTAGCTCTTTCCATGACATTTGATTACAGTTTCGCAAATGACCACTCACTTCCTCAGGTCTTTGCAAAACTTTTCTTGAGTCAACTGGAATCCATAGCCCTGAAACGTTTTGTTTATTTGTCACATTAGATTTTTAAATTCAATGGGTAAATGATGCCTATTTACTTGTTTCTGTTTATCATTCAACAAACGTATTAGGTTTATTTAAACTGCTGCAAGAAGGCAAGAAAAGTCGTGGTATCAAAACTAACAACTCACACACTCAATGACTGAATGTCTTTTTCTTAAAATATATTCTTCTTTCCCTTGTTTTCATTTCCGCAATTTCAATATTTATATGGCAATTTTCAAGTGTCCTATTGAACTTTGTTAGAAATAGGAATTGTTTTGTATTAATAAAGTTAATATATGGGCACCGGAGCCCTTTTCGTAATTACCCAAGTAGTAGAATTGTAGCATCCTTTATTGAATTTGAGTCACCATGAAGTCGATTTATTTTTTGCAATAGTAAACTTTGAGCTTTCAAAGAAAAACTTTCGTACACTAGAGGAAATTTCGTTATTTCTCTCTGCGGTTTCTTCGTTTTACAGAACATGTTTTATTTTCTCGTAATGTTCGGAGCTTCTAATCTACGAAGCTTCTAAAACGTTTAAAGGGAATGTGTGGGTTCAATTTCAAGTCGCATACATCCCTGACGACGTACATTTATCTAATTGTCTTTTCGCGAATTATTTTATTAAACTGGACGGAAAAGATACAGTCGACGTCGTTTTCTTGTGAAATAAAAATGAAATGAACATCAATCTAAACATCCCTTCGGAGTTCAAATCAATCAAAATATATATAAGATTATGGCTCTTTAATACCAATATGGGACGACTCGAGCAACAGGATCATTACCGGTGACAGCAGGGCAATTGTTTCATTTTATTTTCAAGTGAGCGCTAATAAATTTGTGTCAATCAATGATGCAAAATCTTCACAATACTTTCGTCTAAATGAGATGAGTGGAAGAAATCAGCTTTATTTTTTTTAATTCCTTTTCGTTTAGTATTGTTTATTAGTATTTATCGTCAGTAAATCAGTATGTTGTTATCCAGAGCTCAATTGTCTTCGGTTAGTTTTTTTCCTGTATGGCTCGAGTAATTTTAAAGTCGATTTCTGCCAGGGTCGCATCGTTTGTTTTTTTTTCGTTGGACGAACTTAACGTGTTTATAAGTTTTAGTATACTATCTTCTTTGACTGTCTATTAGGCAGAGAACTTCAAAATAAATCATGTATTCTGAGTGCTTTCTAAATACCCGATGAGGAAAGAAAAAAACCCCTAAATACAGTTTTTATACTGCCTCAGTGGCCTTTGCATAGACCTTGCAACTGAAGCAAAGTATGATTCACGGAATTGAATGCTGTTGTTTACTAACAATCATGCAAAATATTATGAGGTTGTACGTAAATTTGCATTAGAAATCCGCATGAAATATCGGAACATCCATTCTATCGCAATGTTGCAAGCAAATATGCATTTACTGCTGCGAGATTTAATTGATTGCTTCTGATTTACCTAAACGTTTTTCTAATTAATTACGTCATCGTTTATCATTGAGCTGAGGTATAATGTTTTAAATTAAAATGAATCTTGCTTAAAGTGGGGTTTGAGATACACCTCGGAGCAATTCTGCGTAAATGCTCTATATTTTCATGAACCCCAATGGTTATGCAAAATATGTTTCACAAATGCAAGTAGCTTTCTATTTTTATTATTATAGGTCGCATCAATAAAGGAGATTCATTCAAATTTTTATTATTCGGTACATACTCGATGGGAACGTAAAGCAATTTGATGCCCGATATGTTCTTTTTGAATGTTTTATCGGAACTGCATTGCATATCTGCCTTCAAGTATTTGAATTTTATAAGACCCCTACCACTCAGTGAAGTAGTTGTAGGGAAATAGTTGAGCAAAATTTGGAGATGCCTAACTGAAAAAGTTACTTGAATAAATAAGAAGGGCAAATCCGAGTATACGTTTCAATCAGGAGCTGAATAAAAAATGAACGCGCCAATATTGCAAAGCTGAGTGCCAGTTTTACTCATAAAACACTACTTTTACACAGTTTTGAATATCTTATAATTTGGACCGCCTTTAATAATCTCGAGTAATAAAAACTGAATGGCGTTCGAAGTATGAGCAGCATTAGGCTAAAGTCGTTCAGGCATCTTTGATCGCTTTCAATGTTAATGTATAGTTTTATCGTTTAAATGTTGGCCAACGTCGTAAAGATATCGCTTTCGAGGACGGAATAGATATTCTAAATATAAACAGCTGAACACAAAAATTCCTCATAACGAAGCCAACAAAACAGTGGAATCAAGTAAAAAGGGGCATAATTTTGAAGGGCATTAAATTTGTGGATGCACGTGGAAGCAAATTTGCACTTAAAGTATCCGGCAAATAAACTACAGGGTCTTATTTTTGGACATTCACCACGTAAAAATTCTCAGATTCGTAAACTCACCGATCCGAGACTAGTAGTTCGATGGGACGTTCGGTTACCAAGATTTTCGGTTGTAGAAAGTGGTTTAAATTAAAGATTAAGGCTCTCAGCCAGCTTTTATTAACAGTTTTAAAGTGATTATACTAGTACCTTGAATTTATGTGGGTTTAATAAATCCGATGCTGATGGAGTAGCGTTTTAGTACATTTTTATCAAAGCACTAGTTACTTACTAATCAATAATAATGTATTATCATGCACTTTAAAACATGATCCGAAAATATTCATCTTATTAGTGTCTAGTTATTTACATCTTCTGAATCGAAATAGCTCATCCATCACTGTATTTTCGCGTCTTCTAACCTGACGGTAATATTCCCGATAAATTTCCTAAAAATTGCTTGTATGCAACTTCCCGAAATCATATGAATCAATCAACCCATACATATTTTGTTCATGTCAAACACAGAAGTATTACATAACTCGGTACAGGCTGATGTGCAATTGATTTTAACGAACACAGTAATATAAATGTAAATAGTAAGCACTAAATTTATATATTATACGCCCACATTAAATTATATGCATTACATTTGAACACATAATAATTACACACACAGTGAAATATATTCCGATGTAACCGATTTTTCATTGTGTTTTTCAACTTGTATAGTAGCTTAATCGTTTCTTTGGATAATTTATTTTAAAAACTACGGAAAACCACTAAATGTGAACAAGCGGACGCAACAAAATATATAAAAATGCATGGAAAATCACCCACGAAGCCTACATAGACTTATATTGGTGCAAATAACTCGAAAACGAAGACAGATACGAAAAAACTGCAAGAGCTCAGAAGAAATTCTTAAACTGATCAACAAATTCAAAAATTTGTTAGGTCATCACCCTGTAGCTTTCCACAACCAGTGGCCTTACCTACGGGTAAAGGATCTAAACATTCGCCTACATTAACAAGTTGAGCAAAATGTCTCATAAACTGCAGGAGTTAAAGAGAAAATATCAAAATCTTGGTGAAATTTAACACCCTGTATCTCGTAAACCATGGGCCGGAAAAAAAACTTAAATGTAAACTAGACTTGTTTTGAGGTTTCTACACGCCCCCTGCTTTGTGTCCAAAGGTTGTGAATTACCCTGTATATTGTTCCAAATATCAACTACCCAAAAACTTTTGGTTTACCTGCTTGAGCCAAATATCCAATAGAATATTTATACAAGCCTAATTTCGGGTGCAATGTTGTGTCATCATTGGTGAGACTATGACCCACAGTTCAATTTTTCGACAGCTGTTCAAAAAGGCATCCGGATATGTTTTATTACCTTAAGCCGTTATTTGAAATAGTTTTTACGTTATTATTACTTCACTTCAGTATTGCACATAAATTGTCTTCTACATTCACAGGAATAATAAATCTAGTCGGAGCGAAACCGTGAAGAACAGTGTTCAAAGTGAAGAAATCTATACATCCAAAACAAAACTCTTCTGTTTTCTGACCTATTCTCTTGAAACAGATCCACAATATCCACGATATTCACAATATTGACAGTATAGCAATTTTGCTGCCAGGCTTGAAAATCTATTATCATTTTTTTGTCTTTTTTTATGCATTGAGAATTCAACTTAACGCCATAATTTTTTTTTGAAGCTCTGCAAATATGTCTAAGCTACTTTGCTGACGATACCCTCTAACTGGATTCCATATGTTTATATTGGCATATAAATGCCTACAAAAAACAGCAATTTGATTCGTACAGTTGTTTGGAACTTCACGAACATATTCCCATTCGTTGTGCTAAATATAAACCAGAGTTGTTCTTTTCTTAGTTACAGTAAGGTGATGGCAAGTTAGGATCTTCTTTGAGGGGAAGCTGATGATCGTAGATCTTTAATAGGGGCGGCATATTTTGTTTTTCTCACTGAAACTTATTTGAATGGACTTTAATTCATACGCCCTTGACATTGACTTGCAATATTATAACTCTTGAATTTCCATTTTCTACTTTATGCTTTAAAGGGATTCTTTAAATAGCGGCTACTTTCACTTTACAATTTGAATTCAAAAACATTCAAGTAAATTCTAGCTTCAAAACGCATTCATCAATTTACACAGTTAGACCTTCGCTACTAGCAACTTTGATAAGTCCATGTTAGGCTGAACGACTGAAACAAATAAAAATAGTAAAGCTATTTAGAATAGGAAAATCGGAAAGATAACGTGATTTTGTTGAACATTACAGCGGAGCAAAGTAGAAGTTCGGGATGAAAAAGTATTTGATAAAAGTTTATGTTGCTCTATTGATTTTCTCGCTTCCTTTATAACTAGGTTAGTTCTGAATGTGTCTCTGAATAAAGGATCTTTATTTTTTATTACGGTGCTATAGATATGAATATATAAGCAAGAAACGAGACGCATTAATGCTTAATAAAGTATTCAAAAACATTAGTGAAAGTTCAATTGTGCCTTGTATATCAATAATAATATAATGGTAAATTCTTTGAGCAAGTAAGTCCAAAATAATTCGTGTCCAAACATCTTTTTTATCGGTCTGTCTGTAACTACAAGATGGTAACTGTTAGGTTGTTCTTACACAACAGCTTTTCGATAAGATAATTTATTGAAAAACGACATCCAAATCAAATGAGTTTTCGGCAATTGATACTTACTCGACATTTGGAATATAAGGTTACTTCTATAACAAGGATGCATATTAAAGCTTTTTTCATTTATTAATAGGAATAAACTATACTGTGTTGTTCAAAGGTGTCAAATAATTAACTAATGTTATTGTCATATTATAAATGTACAGATTTATTTAATTGTCTGCAATTGCAGTCCGATGCACGTTGAATTATTTATTATATTCATTACCTGCCTGGTTAAAATTCGATATTATTTCATTTAGGTTAATAGTTTGGGATCAGTTTTCGTATTCGTGTATAGTTCAGTTTGAATTATTCGCTTTCATCAAATGTAGTAAGGTTCTAATCCCAGTTTTATTCTATAAGTACACAACTTAGACTTTGGCAAGGAAGTGTAAAGTAATGCCTATCAGATTCAACTGAATTTTATGCAAATATTTTATTAATAATTGATATCGCTTTAAAACTTTGATTTTAATATTTTCAATAAAGTGTATTCTACTGATGTCGTTTACGTTTTTCATAATTTATGTTGCTACGACAGACACATTTTTAGCTTTTTCAATGGTGGTTGATTTAATTTCAACAATTTTATGTTTTATAGTCATAGTTTTCAACCGTTTAGGGCGAATTTGTGCTTCCCCTTTGTGACATTTTTTTACCTATCTGGTTGTTCTTAACGTGAATTCTTTACATCTAGTGAGATCTACAAATATTTCTGAAAAATCAGTAATTTCTTGCTTTCAATTAGTTTTGGGAGTGAAAAGTACACTGCGCTTCTGATGTAAAACTTGAAAAAGTTGCAATAATTTCCCACAGGAGTACTAGTAGCTCAACGTTAGGGGCATTTCCTAAATTTGCGCCAATGTTTAACATTCTTTGTTTGCTGAATTTTGGTTTAGAATTGTAAAATACATAAGTCATAGTCGGTATCTGTCGGCAGCCAATTTTCGAGTTTCGCCTACGTGAATATGTAAACATCAAGCAAAGGCACCCGAAATAAATAAGGTCATGCAGGGGCAAGCAGAAAGGATGGTGTGATTTTCTTGGATATTAGAGTAGAAGAAAATAGCAATTCCTGGGAAAGTAATGTTTAATAAAAATGTTCGAGTTGGAAGTCTCTTGTTAAAGATTTGAGAAAAGCTGTGACTTATGAGCAATAAACGAGTACAGAAAAATGTAGACATAGCTGAAATAATTTCAAACATAATTGCTATGCAATACATAGGAGAATTTCTAAAGGATTGCAGATAATATTTAGGTTTACTATCGTTGAGATCTTTAATCGATTTAATGACAAATATTCATATAATATAATATATATAATAACAATAATTCTAAAACTTGAGTACCTTGCTAAATCTGCAGACGACATTCTGAAATTATAAAACTTATCCCATTATCTAGAGCTTTCATGGAGAACGTCGAATATCAAATGAATGTCGCTGTATTGATTTGAGCTATTTGCAGGAAACAGTTTTGAAATTTATTTTGTATCAAGTAAATTACCTGTTAGCACAGACGATAATATAATGGTGCAAGCGATTTGAGCTGCACTAACCACTGGTAGTTATTTTGATTAATAATTCAATAATAATTGGAGCAATAGCTCGATAATTAACTAAATATGAGAACATTTTATTAAGTCACTTTTTATTTTTAAAACCGATATAATACATACAAAGTGGCTCATTATCGATCACCACTTGTGATGTCATTTAAAGTAGCATAAAATGCAGAGTATACACATATTTGCACAAAAAGGTATTAAAGCGCAATCAGCTCCGGAAATATTAATGCGGTCGGTTGCTATACACACATGTTTTCTATGGTTGCCCTGCATTATTCCTAGAAAATTAATTCCATACTTTTGAATCACCCTGCATCGATCGGTGTAAAGCGAGTGAAGAAGGCTTGATATTTTGTATTAAATTAAAAAATTTCAATTTGCATTAACTTTAAAAAGCAAAAATTCTCCAAGTAAGGTTAACTATATCAAAAGGTAAACACGCAATTCCTGTCTGATTGTGCTAAGTAATGTGAATAGTAAACCCTTTTATTGAACTGGGGCAAGCGCTCCTTATCTGGTATCGAGCGGTCAACCTCATAGCAATTATTCCGCTAGCAACATTCGATGCTGTAATTGCATCTAGAATTTTGAGATTGTTTGAAACGCAATCTCTAACTTCGGTTATTACCCTTTGAGCTAACTTTGAGGCAATAAGGTTGAAATTTGCTAATTAAATTGGCGTTTCCTCCTTTCTTAATTCCACTTACAATGTTTTCATTATTGTCTGGTTGGTTGTTCGTTGTCTTGTGTTGTAAACAGATTATCCCGTTTTACACGCCTCAATCAGTAATTGATGCCACAAAAATCCATCAAATATACTGTAACAAAATAAAACGTTTTTGATAGTGAACGTTATTGAGACAAATTGATAACAGTTGAGCTTCCTTTTGAGCAAGGCAAGGAGCAATTCTGCATTCATTGTGGATTTTTATTTATAAATTCGATAGATTTCATAGTCAAGCGACCCAACTCTTTGTTTTTCTTAATGCCTCAGTATTCGTTGTACATCATTAGGTAATGTGTTTTCAACAACAATTAGTTTCATGAAATTATCTCTGACAATGTCCCATAAGAAACTGCAACGTACCTATTCATGAAATAAGTAAAGTTATTATGTACGGAATTAGGACGTGGAAACTTCTCACTGTTTGTCAAGATTTTATAATGTTCTTGGTCTTTATTTATACACCTTTAAGATATCTGACATTAAAACTACAATCTACGCTCATCATAATTAATGAACGTCTAAGGCTTCTCAGCCTTAAATGTCACATGAGTTCGCTTTCACAAATTACGCTCATACGTATTTTCGCTTCGAAATAATAAGGCCAATCCAATTAAGTAGTGTCATAAATCCATATTTTACTAGAGGATTCATTTATATGAAAGTCATGAATCCGCCTTTACCACTACTGGAATTTATTTTTACCAGTATGTATATTAAATTTTAAGTTTGGTCCTGAAAAATATTTTTTATTTGTTCAATCATTCATAGCATTGAACTATTGACTGTTGATTGCAGGACAATATTTTCCAGGTCAAACCCGAAACTGCATAGTTTGTTATAAAAAATTCGCTTCAACATTTGATATGTATCGCTCGAAATTAGTAACATGATTTCACGCTTTGGTGAACAAAAGTGTGCATCAAATCGAATTTTATCGGAACACTGCTGCTACACTCTACTATAAATATGTATGAGTGTAATCGTATATGCATACAATATACATATGGATTCCGCTTGATACCTAATGCATTTTAATATATTCCGATCCAACCGAAACATACGTATATCGGTTTTCTGTACATTTAGTCTCTGCAAATATAATGCAGAACCTGCAGTTTCTTGAAATTAATCTACTATTGCTGCTCAGCGTATATAACGAAAATACGTTTTATGGTCAATGTATTGCGCTGCATGAAGACAAATTTAGCTAATAAATTATAAGTAGGAGTGTAGGGAAATTAAAAGCATAGCTGCAACTTATTGTGTGTTTTGCGACACTGGAATGGCGAAGTTAAAGAGCAAAGGGGAATCAATTTTATTCCTGCAAATCTAGATGCCCATAACTTTGGGAATTAGGTCCCAAAAACACTTTTATACGTTTTTTAACTATTTGCATTCACACAGCGGAAGAAAGAGCAAATTGCCCGGGTAATCTCGCCGATGTGAAACAACTGCATGTGTATTCAGATTTCTAGCAGAACGAATTGAAAATCTTTTAAGATGCTAATATTTTTCCAAAATTATTCGTTTTCAGTCCTGCAGGTAGATATCTTGATTTTTTCAATGGTCTTGATTGTTAGTCGCAATGTTGTCATACATTATATCATTAGTTGAGCCATTTGGGACTGAATCGTGGTCATTCAAGTGAATTGAACAAAAAAATAGTAAGCCATTTTAGGTTTACGCTAATGTTTCTAAGCATTTTTAAAATTATATTGTGCATAAAAATCCTGCTTTGATACTGAAACACTGCATATCTTTAATGCGCCTCAAACATTGCCTTGAAAATAAATGCTAATATCATCACGTTTTACGCTAAACACTTAAATATTCATTTTAACCGTTAACCTAAAATAAATGAGCTCAGCATAAAATAAACCAAATAAGTTCTATAGTTTGGGGCCCTATCAATTTTATTCAAACTGTAGGAGCAAAATATTGACTATGTAGAAGTGACACGCACAAGTATAATTTGTAATAGATAAATTATATTTGAAAAAGGAGTCGATCATTATGAAAATGTCTTGTGAGAATCGATTTTAGTTTATGTTCTACTTCCTACTGTATTTTTATTCTAGTTGAGTGTACAACTCAAAAATCTATCAACTGTTAAGTGATTGATTTTTATTTGTTCCCACTCAAATAACCTGTGCCACATGATTTTTGTGGTTTCGTTAAAAGGTTTGTAATACAGCATGTGGTATATTTTATTCCTAAAAAATATTAAAGCTAGTTCGAATATAGGTCAAAAGAGGCCATAATAATAGCATAAGCAAATGGAATTGGGTCAATATTCACCACCAATTTCCTTTGCTAAATAACCTTGAACTAAATTGTTAAAGTTTTATGTTGCTTGTTATATTTGTTATCATACAACCATGAGCAGTGACCCGTGCAGTTTCCTTATAGCTTATATTTCCTTTTTCGTTGTATTTTTTATTTATTTATTATGCTAAGTTTTAAAATTCTCATACAAATGTATTTTATATACTAAATAATAATAATATTATAATTATGTATATAAAAACTAAGAAATGGGGAGGTAATATAATAGAACACTGTTAAGGACGTTCGTAACTCTGCTTCAAGTAAGTTTTTTAAGAAGAAAACTTTTTTATTCAAAGTTAAATATTTCACTTTGAAACCTATCGTATTGGAAGGTAAGGTATTTGGCGTCTCTTAAAATTTCAGTTATCTTTTTTATTTACGGAAAAAATTCAACTGTATTTATTAAAATATAGATAAGCTGATTGCTGATAAGCAATATGCTTCAAAATTCTATTGTATTAAAGCATTAAAAATATAGGTTTAATAGTTTTCTCACAAATGCCGACAACACAAAAATAGACATTTTTTAAAGGTGCAAGTGTTTCTGAATTTTAAGGACCATCAGAATCAGAAAACGGAACAAATGAAAGTCTCGGGAAATTGTTTTCACAGTGTCATTTGATCTTTTTCGTTTGTTTGTCTCCTTCTTCCCAGTTATTCCTTACCTTGGAGTTTAATAACTGTTCTTAAATATTTATACAGGAGGAGGATACATCCATTTATTTGAGGAATTTCATCATATTTTTTCATAACACTTTCCTTTATTAGAAAGCTGGCTGAATTTTGAAGGTCGAGAGCTATAAATCTGTTTAGATGAATTGCGCGTAAGACAAACTTTGAATTATTTCCAATAGTCAATTTGCAGTACAGTTTGTTTGACAATTGAACGGTTTATGGAAGTAGGTTTTTATTGGCTTTAAACCAAACAGTTTTCGTCATAAAATATTTGGTTTAACTTGAAATATCATTAAATTCGAATTCAATTTATTTTATCTAATTTTTGCATGCTCAAGTCCATCGTCATTTTCTTGAAAAAGTTGAACTGAAGATGTTCTAAAACATTTTTATAAATTTTTCTTTTTGGTGCTCATGTTTTTTGCAAAAAACGATTAGTTTTCGTCGTTTTGAAATATGAACTTATTCCTGTTTACCACCACTTGGCGGTGGCTAAATGTGGAACGCGTTTGAACCTTTCACAGAATATTTACTTTATTATTGTACTTGGTTGATGGATTACCCTTTCTTGTACGAACTCTCATATGACCCAATTCCAGGCAGGACATAGCTAATGGGCGCAAATATTCACTTATCTGCAAGCCTTATATACTTATATTTTTCTTTTTGGAGCATTGATTAAATTCAGACTTCTTTATAAAACAGAACAAATTATTTAAATATAATCATCTCATTTCCTGCACAGTTCAGAGTATTACATCTATTACAAAAGGTCACCTCCGTCTTTCCCAAAAACTGCTAAATTAGTCGATTACATTTTTAGCGGCAGACAGTATTTAGGCGGTCTAAAAAAATCGTCATACAGAAGAGCACCGATAATATAACATTATAAAGCAAGTAAATAAAAGATCTTCTAAAACGATTGATTCGATACCGATTCCTTCAATATTACTTTGGTGGTTGATTATCTCTTCGCACTTCTTTTCATGTTTGCAATTTCAAAGCAAAGGGGAACAAGAAAAGAAAATAACAGGAAAAGTGTTCAAAGAGTAGGAAATTTAAATCGCCACCAACAACAGGAACGAAAGCGTGTGTCATTGTTTGCGTGACTAGAAGCTTTAATCTTTTAGGGGTCTTTTGCTAACTGGAAATCATGCACCATTTACTTGAACCTGAGAAAATTGTAAACAAACCAAGAAGTGCTTTGATGGTTATTGCATAATGCTGCGTTTACAGTATTCTCAAAATGGATACATCTCAAATCAGTTTCGAGGTATTGAACCATTTTAAATGAAAATGTAGGTAAATATTGTTTGTAGAGGTGAAAAAAGTGGTGTTTTGCAGAACAAAATTTAAGTACCTAGATTATTATGATCTTTCAAGATCTTGAATCATCTTGAACGAAATGACCACATCTTTCAGCAACCCAAATTGTTTCTGTAGAAAAAAGGGTAAATGAATAGTAAATAAGAATATTATTGAACAATCATTCGACAATTTGGAAACATTGTTGGTGGGGAAGAAGTTTTATCGAAAATAGAAAAAGTCTGACAAATAAAATGAAATATAATTTTTTCTAGTACACAGCCAAGTACTAGGAACATTTACACAGAAATAAGGACTAAACCAAGTAATATAAATAATAGCTTATACTGCACGTTTACGAAATAAACGAATCACTTCGAATCAGAGATACATGTATAATATTTTAAACATACGTTTTCTTGAGTATCAATATACGATTCGAAGCTAGGAAATGTGTCCTAAGTTTTCCTTAACGCAAACATTCCGAAGACGTATGGAAAACATTATATTCAGTTCTCATAATCCTACATGCAACGCTAGTATCATTTAAATATTGACAATAATTTATTCTTCTTCACGCAATAGGTACTACAATTGCAGACGAATTTGATACTGAAACATTCTCAAAAATAACAAGGAGGAACCTTAAGAGTTGCACATTCCAAAATACACACAAACTCTTTCTAGAAAACTTAGGGAAGCTAATAGTTTTTATTAGGATTCAACGAAAAGGTCAATTGGGGATGAGGGATTTATTAGTCTCATTCCTTTTAGGAATGAATGGTCAGTTTCATTGCGCGGAAGCCATCGGCCATCGATCTTAGACATTTAAGGCTAATATATGGATGCACTCTGCTGTTAGAATGTATAAATGCCCCAATAAAATTAATTTATTTATAATTATTTATTTTTAGAAAATGACTTGCTTTGTTGATTTCGTTAGGCTCTTCTGAAAGCACAATGGTAACTGTAGCGGATTATTCAATTTTCTGGTTCTCCATTTTCTTTACACGAGCATATTGTAAGTGTAACCGAGTTTTACTAATATATTCTTCAACCACTGAAATTCAATTTTCCGCACCTGCATGCAAAAGGAACTTTTACGCGTCTGAGATAGAAAACAGCATGTTGTCTGTTTGAGGAATTTCGGTTCTATTCCTGCAAGGGAAGAGGGATAGCTTTTCTGACATCAGCTTATGTTGATCGCTTTGCATCCAAGTTTCAAGGTATTTCAGGAGAGGGTCTCAGAGAAAGTCAGGGAATCATATCGAGTAATGTTCATTGCGGTCAACTGAATAGAGGTCCGATTCTTACACTAAGTGTAGAAACATTGCCTGACTAATTCAACATTTTTAATTGTTGGGTTTTTAGAGGAAATCAAACTTGTGTGCCAATCATAATCAAAAACAAACCCTGCAGTCGCTTTTATTTGTGCTATATATTAACTCACTTTAATTTAGGGCTTCCAACATTGAAGTCCTTTAACTCTCCAAAGTAATTTCCAATTTGAAGCTAGATTTGCTTTGGGACTGTTAAGGGATATGGATTTTGAGACAGTCATGGGCGTACAAAATATACTTGAAATATTTTCTGTTTTATTACTTTTATATTTACTTTACCAAATTTTTAGGGTTCTCAAGTATCATCTTGTCTTACAACGAGTTATAGAATTTGAAAATCAAAATATTTCCAAATTTAACACGGAATTACAACTGGAAGAATAAGGATAAACCAAACTTGATATAATTGCATACATATGCATAATTTTGCTTAAATTTTGATGAATATTGTTCCAATTGTTAGTTGGTTAAGAAATAATCTAAATAACGCAGTATTCTAGTTATTTTTCAATGTTGGATTAGAAATATTTTTAGCCCGTTTTCTATGTAATTTAAAGCCAAAACTCCGAATTAAATTTAAATCTTGGGAAACCAATACAATTCCAATTTAGACTGCAAAGGCATTTTATTATCGGTGATCAACTACTTTCAAGTTATAATGGGAAAACGTTATTGATAGAACACCGATTTGTTTTCCGTAAAGCCTCAACCGCGGGTCAATTACATTCACCGTATTTTTAGCAAACCTTTTTGCGGATAAGAATGGGACGGAAAACTCATTGACGATGATGGACAATCCTAAGCGATTTTCTATTGCTTGCTTATAACGTTTGTTTTTCATACAAACGCTAGGTGGATAAGTGTACTTAGGTATATAACTCAATTTGTCTTTCTAAGCTACTAAATGTAAATAGCATTTTTATTTTTGTATTATTGATTATAAAGTAACATCATGTAAGTAACAAAGTCCAAAAAATGTATTCTCGTTTATTCGTTGGAGTATTTCTCACATGAAACCACGTACATATAAAAAGGATTGTACCATTAACGTCTGTTCAACATCATCAAGTTAATCCGTAGCGACAACAAATCTACATTTAATCCCCATTCGTTAGGGGTTTCCTTTCAATAAACGCATGTGAAAATTGCTATCCCAGGAATAAATTTTATTTCGATCGATTAATATCCCTGAATCCAATGAACGCTTGTAAACTTGAATTATTATTCCATTTCAGTACGAATGTTTACGATGTTTCGGGTTGTGTCGTAAATAAATATGGGTCTTGAAAAACACAATCATTCAAATTTAATATATATTTTCTTATTTGCCAGCGGAATTTTTTTTACTTTATTTTGTTTCATATTTCTTTACAGTGTCTAGATGTAAATTTTATGCCAACAAAAATAAAAAAGATGTAATTATAGCGAATTACTAAAATTTAAATTAACATTTCCTCTTGTCGATAATCCGTAAAGATGCACTGAACTCTAGCTTATGGTATTTAGGTAAAGTTCTCAGTTCTAGTAGATCAGACAATATGTTGGAGAATCCAATCTCACGTGATGCAGATCATACTTGCCTACATTATGGCTTAATAGGTATATTCGTTCGGTAATATTCACTTCACAAGTGTTTTTCCAAAATCAATAAGTGTATTTTCGGAAAGCTATTCAGTCTGTCTTGATAAGGTTGGCCTCTGCCCATATCCCCGGAACTCAAAATTAACAATTTGAAGCAGCCAAATAATATTTCTGCTTTATTTTGCAGATCGCACGTTAAGCGACGCACGTAACGTCGTCAAATGTATCTAAGCTCGTTTAAAGAAAGTTTTTTTTGTTATCCAGAGTCTTTATGATGGCTAATACAGAGCCAAAATCGTAAACTCTATCACAATAGTTTTTCGGTTTCTGTTTTTTGCTTCAAGTTTTTTGAAGTCATGCAAACGAAAATTTAGGGGAAACCGCTGTTCACTTGAGTGAAACTTTTCACTTTCCGCTTGTCGTTTCACTGGCACTGGATGGTTTCTTGTTATCTCTCAGATGTAAATCTGCCGTAATTTTTCTTGAACTCTATGGTTAGTGGGTACACAGAAACAAGCACTAAACGGTGAAGCAAATCACGCTTAAGACATGCGCATTTTTGTTTGGATTTCGATCTTTTTAATTAATAATAAATATATCTAGCCATAAATTAATAACAGCCCCGTGTTTTCCGTAATCCCGCCGGATTTATGAATTTACATAGTTTTGCTGAAAAACTACCCTCTAACGTGTAATCACGTTTAAACGTTAAACACTTTAATATTTAGAACCAATGCAAAATGAGGCTATGAAGTAACGTATAGACTTATCTCATTTTTAAGTGATCTATAGAGAAAAGACACCAATTTTGATCACACTATATATTTGCTGTTTTCTACATGGAATTTCGCGTTTTTCCAAAAGTTAAAATTTAAGCTCTTGACCTTCAGAACGCAGTTCTATTATGGTACCTGTAAGTTTTCATTGAAATCGCCAGGAAAGGAAGTTTTGGTTTTAAGTATCGGCTATTCGAAAAGTATGTTATTAGGTAAGATTGCCTAATATTACATTTCATGATTTATATTGAGCTTCTGAAATGGTATCCTCTATTTTCTTTTATGTGTATTCAAGGCACATATTATATGTACTCTCTACTCTGGCAACAATCTTTAGGGATTATTATGAATATTCTGTCGCAAACACACCACTCCCCTCACCACTTTATGTTTTTGATCAGTTTAAAGCTGGAAGGCAGAGTAAGAAGTAATTTTCAGCTGGAATGAGAACATCCCAAGGGGTTTTCACGTCTGGTTTGAGATAACAAATTGCGATATAGAGGATTAGGATTACTTCGAAGTGATACTTAAAACACGTCTTAAATGAGGGTTACATTGTGCATACTCGAAAGGCTGGCTGGATAAATTAAATATAATAAGTATCCTTTTTCATATTTATCATTTGATGATCAGTGCAACTTTGAGTAAGACATACTCCTAATAAACGACTAGGGCCAAAGACTCAAAAAAGGTTCGTTTAAGGCTATGATGCACAGATTCTTGATGCACATCGAATTTTTACTTAATCATCATCAACGTACATAATGCACATGACGTAATATGAAAAATTACTGCTTCAAAAGAGCGGTTAACACGCTATTAGAAGCTGTCATTATCAAATCAATTTGCTAATGCAGTTTTAGGATCGGTTTTGCGTTTTCGGCACTTATGAGTTGAGCTACGTCTTACCTATTTGATGCTGTTATGTGTTTCGTGACGCACTTATTTACTTGGTACAATACTTGAATTTAAGGGGTATAATTTGCTTTTTATGAGTTGCAATTAATTTTCGTCCTACTCAATTTTTCAGCAGATTTACTCGCATAAACTGTTAATGTATATCGATTTACTAACAGCGCATTATCATAAAAATTGTTTGCCAATAAAGGCCAGGCAGGTATCGATGCATTTTATAAAAGCATAATTTCTCTATGGAATTAATTAATTGGAGCTGCGYTCTTTTCAACGTCAATAAGCACACTGCATATTGATCAAATGCATCCAGGTTTAGGCAGGGTTAATTGAATTGTTAACGGTTTAATGTAGGTTCGTWCGGRTAATGTTGCCTTGAAACTAAAATTAATAYYTTAAATAAAACRAATTTATGTTGCACTGGCTTAAATCTTTCTTAAAGYTTKAAAWMKTMMATATTTCTTTTAGTCTAGTAGTGGTTGGTTCTTASCAACTCTGGTTATAACAACTTGYAACAATCAAAATTTAAAACRGYTTTTTATTCAACATGTTTTACAAGAACCTCTAAGTTACAAATTATCCTAGAATATGTCTGAAATAATGAAAGTGTTAGAAAACTCATACGCTAATAAATGAAAGATACCCGATAACGAACCGGTGTAAGAACAGCAATTTTGCGAAATTAATGGTTATTAACATGTCTATATTGTAATGGTATAACGTGTTATTGTCTGAAACAGAGTTGATTTATGACTTTTTGGAGTCATAGACACGCACATTTATGTGTATGTGGGAAAATAATACGTGACGTTGATTTTATGGAATACTAGTTAATAGATATACCTGTGCACATATGTAATAACGTCCTATCGAACGACTTGAATACTAGAAAACATGATATACACGATGTTGTATAATGAATTTATTTATTTATATTAACTGAGACATACGCAATACAATTTTTTAAATTTGTTGAATGCGTTTCGCAAACGTAAGGTTGTATAAATAGAAAACGTATTCTATTTTCTGATCATTGTTCTTGAAATAGCTATATGAAAAAAAATTAAAACAGTTTTCCCCGCAGTCGAACAAAATACGTTTTAAACTTCTTCTGTTCCGCACACATTGACCACCTAATTTTATCAACATACACCGATAAGAATATTCTTTTAGATGTGCATAGAACATAAAATGTCCGGGAGTCTTTATTGCCAAGCATAAACACTTTCAAGACGAGTTCAATTTGGAACAACTCTAACTTCAATCAGCATTCAGAACTTTTTGTTAACAAATTATTGGGCATTTGCAGCAATTTAGTTGTAAATCGGTCATCTTATTTGCTTATTACTATGTCTCTCTGTAATTTGCTTACGAAACTACCAAAAATTTCCACTTTCGGTTCTTCTACGCTAATCTAGATACGAAATTTTCATGTTTTTAACGTTAAAATACTCCGATTAAATATGTCTACCTTTATGCTGCATTTACAGTTCGTTATCGTTCTGCTAATTTTACGCTTAGGAAGCGTCTTCATTTCAGTTTCATTTACCTGTAGCGCTTATCGTTAACGAGAATATTAAAACTCTGATTATAATTTACGCTCAGTTTTGTAATTATAATATAACTACTAATAAGTTTGCTTTGAAACATTCTGCGATTTTTTTGATTTTCAAGATTTCAAGATGAATTTTCAAGAAATTCACCGTTTATTATTGCAGAATATTTTTCGATTTTTCGTCCTCCATGGATTTTTCGTTCTTCATTTTACATGAGCTGACATGCTTCATATAGATTTCTGATAAGTCTTATGAATAAAATATGTAGTGGGTTTTGGATGATTTTAACTGATTTAAAATAACACTTAAAAATAATCTAGATTCGGACACTTTTATTTCAACTAGTCCACTAACGAATAGTTTGATTATTTTCTTGTATATTCCAAAATATGATTTATACAACGTACAGAATATTTTTATATGCGCTATAGTTTCGGCCGTGTTTCTCAGTTAATGCATCCATTTTCTGAAATTCAAATTAATTTTAATGAGTTGGAAAATGGACAATTGTTCGATGTTCCATATGATCTATTTCATTTCCTGGCACGCTTGAAATGTCACAAAATTAAGACAACTGAGAAGTTAAGCTTTGCATTTTGGTATGAAAATGTTTGTTTATTTGCAAAATTTGTAAAAGTTAGCGGGCTGTTTGATGACCGGTACAAAATTATTTATGTTTTATGATACATTCTTACACATTTGTGTGCTTTGATAACAGCATTTAGGACTTCATCAGTGCATGCAGAAATGTTTTGAAAGCCTGAGATCTTAAGATTGGCTATTGGGAAAAATTAATAACTTTCCTCAATTAGTTTGCTCGATTATTTCATTCGTACCGTTAAAAAGGTGAATTTGTCACTAAAATTTGATGAAATGATATTCGTAGTACGAGTTGGTAAAATGATAAACAATAATTGGTAAAAATGCTCGGTAAATTTTAAGCAGCCATGATGGTATTTCCTCGGTTTAAACTTCTGTGTCTTGTGAGAGAGACTACGATGTCTTGCTAGAATGTTTATGCACTCAGTTCAGATTTTTTGAAACTCAAGAATTGTCCTAATATAGTTTAAAATCAGCATGAAAGGACTACACAAACAGTAGAAAACTTCAACCAAACCAACGAAAATTACATGATGAAATAACTCCAAGTCGAGAAGATTGCGGAACATTTATAAAGTTTATAGGCCACCATAAAATGACGGTATTATGCCATCCAGTTTATCCGACTAGTTCTGACGCCGTTTTAACTGATTTCCATATATCAGGGCAAAATAACTAAAATAACTGGGTCATGCTGAGTTTACGGTGTAATATGTGAATACGGTATTAATCGTATAAAGATAATGTAAGTTAAATTTTCAATTCATGTAAATTCCTTTCTCAATATACATAAATATTACATTTTTTGCCTCTGCTTTAAAAAGTGTACCTAAAAAATAAATGCGTTTTGACTACCCTCAGAAGCTGTCCAACAACTAAGTGAACTGAACGAAGTAAATCATGAACACTAACAAAAGCAAAGAACATAACAGGCTGGTTCTCGCTGGGAACTTCCTGGAAAAACATTAAATTGTGCCGTATATTAAAAGCGTAATTAATTGCAGTGCGAGTGTTTGGAGCGAGCCAATAACAATTCTTCTTATTATTTTCCGCTCGCTGTGTTGAAAGTCTGCAATGATCCATGGAAAATTAATTTGAATTGTTTCGCCCGATTAGTTAGCTCACTAACAAAACTAGCCAAATTTGGCGGCAATATTGATCAATTAAGCTGTTGCAAGGTTGTTCTTAACCACAAGAATAAATGCTGTATTTTGTCATTTTAAATGAGCTAAAATAATACTGTTAGTAGCGGCTTAGCGTAAATATCCATTGGAAGCTGGGTAGTTAAGGCGCAGAAATATGCGATTCGCTAAAAAAATTTACAAACGTGCTCTTTAAGGGGAAAGTTTAAATTTTGAGATGTTAATATATCTCTCTCTGTTAATAAAAATCTCCATTTTTGAACATTAGTAACAAAGAAAATTAAATTACAAGGCACAAGTGCAAAAAACATATAAGTTAATATTACAAAAAAAATAGAAATTTAGAAACATCAACGTACATGTTTACCAAAAGCCTCCTAGGCGAGCTTCTGCTAATTATTTAAATGCAAAGGAACCAAGGCAGAATTACCTTGTTTATAGTTAACAGCTTAATGTTCAGTTCGTTGCATCTATCTGCTGGATGGAGCTTTCTTCCATGGATGCTGGATGGAGCTTTCTTCCATGGATGCTGGATGGAGCATGACTCGATCGTTCTCGTCTATCTCGATGGTTTTGTGTCTTTACCTTCACCTTTTCAAAAGGACGATTTGAGGACGTGCTTAAGGAAATGTTATTTACCCATTATTTCTATGCTAACTTAACCTTATAAATGTGGTTGGGCAATTTCGTTCATAATAAAATGAAATAAATAAATAAATGCAATGCTATTTCATTTAATTTCATTTAATTTTTCTATTTAATTATATGAAAGGTATCGACCATTATGTAGTGAGCACAATATTGAATTAATAGATGCAATCTATTCTTCTTCTTTTCCTTCCGCGTCCACGTTTTGACTTTTTACTTCAATTAATATTTGAAATAAACAAAAATGTCAAAACGTATTTGAAGCTAGAGCACAGGTAGAATAAACAGATTATTTTAAGTGCAAACTAAATGAAAAATAAGACTATTTATTAATTGTAAACTACAAGCGAAGCAATATTATATTCCCTGGGTGTACAAAGTCTACTGAAATTAATAAAAAAATGAATAAACAAAGACGCTGACCGAGTTTCTGCATTCTGCAAGACATTTCTCGTCAAGTATTTGGTTTGAATTAAAAAACATACAAAATATACGCTCTTCCATATTTGCTTTCAAGCGCTTACTTGTATAATAACAAATTTTGAGCAACCGAGTTAAATTGGACCAACTTGTCACATCTAAGAGATATCAGGATGTTTTTCACAGCAGAGGGCAAATAACGAACGGAATAAACTTAGCTGCTTTAGCGGTTCAAAAATAATTTTTGAATTAGTGTTTTATTATTTTACCATATATAATATAACCACACGTTAGAAAATTAATATCACCTAGTAATTCGTTGCTCTCTTTAATCATATCCACACTTCATAAACTAGGGTTTATAAACGTGTTTGGTTATTCTCTGTTTCAGACGCGATATTTAATTTAATAATAAATTCAAAATGTAAAATGTTTTGGAGATTTAAATCTGAAACAATTGGCAAATATAAAGCAAACCACAAATATATTTGGTTGTTGCGTCACGATGCTATTTTTGGGCAAACACTTGCAAGCTGTGTGAATTTGTGAAAATAAATTGCGTCAATTAAATGTCTAGAGCTTTTTGAAAGTATTTTCGCTCAGTTTTCCATTTCAGACATAATTTATTGGCGCCCTTTAAGGATTGGTGGTAAGCTGCTGCGGCAGCATTTACGAGCGCAAATATTTCCCTTGTTTTTCCTCTAGTTGGATAATGGATTTTGAATTAACCCCGTAAAATATCAAAGAAATAGGCTAATCCAATGGAAATTATTCTGAAGTCTACAGACGAAGATTACAGACCCACATGTAAGGACGATATTATGGTATCTAGTTGGATCTAGATGTGCTTTAGAATAGCTTTTCATGTCATGAAAAAATTACATGACCATGCTGATCTCTTTTCCATAGAATCATTACTATAGTATGGACATATTGATGCAAAAAATTAAGAAAAACTTTAGACTTTTCCAAACATTCGTCACTAAGCGAGTTATATGAACGCAATTTCATAAGCAACCGACAAAAGCGATCTCTCAACGTAGTAACCCGATTTCTGCTTCGATCAATGAGCCTTTTGCAATTGGCCGGAGTCAGTAATTTAAATTTACTGTGATCGAATTGAATATTGAAGTGCGACTTTTCCTAATTTCTTTGCTCCGTTGCAGTAAAACTCATAGCAGTATTGATTCCTCATTCGAGAACCTTTCGAATCTCCTTGACATTTTACTCTGAGAGATTGACGCTGCTTGATTGCAAATAAATTTTTGATAGAACTATTTCCCCTTTTACTTTGCAACTGAGCCCAAGTGTTGCATCAATTTCTTGTTTTGTCTAATATATATTTTTTTCATTACGCCATTTTCCGAACATTTAAAGAAAATCTGCAGAAATATTAAAATCAATCTCGAATCTGAAATGTGGTGGAGAATCTAAACCGATTCAGAACAAGTGAATAAACATTCACTTGTTCTCGAACACACATCTAGACTATCTGTCTTTATTAAATTAGGAGCAATTAACCAAGGAAGATTCCCGACAAACTCATCAACTACATGCAAATATTTTTCCGTTTTATGACACATTCTTACACACTTGTGTTCTTTGATAACAGCATTTAGGACTTCATCAGTGCATGGAGAAATGTTTTGAAAGCCTGAGATCTTAAGATTGGCTATTGGGGAAAATCATACTAAAAGTACTATTTAATTGTATGCCGTCATTCGGATAAGAAGAATGTGTAAATTATTTTTGCAGGAAATATAGTCTAAACGTGTCACCCATACAATTTTTTTTTGGTTGTAGTTTGAGGATGAAGTAAGCTGAATTTCGATTTGCCGCTTTTATTATTGCAATGACTCGGTGCTTGTACGGAGAATGGAAAATCTGGAGAAAACCATTATACGTTTCTTAGATAATAAGGATTCTGATGCAATCATTTAAGGTGATGAATACTATTAGATCTAAATAGGATTGTATTATCTTGCTAAAAGTCAGAATAGGATTTGGTTTATGGTCAGTTTCATCGTTTCTTTTTGTTTCTTGAATTGTATTGTTAAATTAAATTATTAATAGCTAAAAATTCTAAACTTAATTATTGAACTGTTGGATTGTATAAGATCTGCGAACTAAAGCCGTGGGTTCCTAATTACTTATGTAATTTTTTCCGAATTGTTTGTACTTTGCAAAATAAGTTATTTTGTTTAAGTCTTCGTCTTGTCATTGTACAAAACATTGAACACAAGCATATGCATTTTTATTAGGAAATTGCACGTGCGACGACTGAAAGAGGGACCATTCATTTTTGTTTCGCTTCTCGACAAACTCTTCAATAGCTTCTGGACCAATTTAGCCAAACTCAACATGTTTCAGCACAGTGTCATACAACTCCAATTAAAGGTTTTATTGAAAATCCAAATATTTTTTAGGAAAAGCTGTCATTTGTTTAGAAGATATCTAAGTATCATAATACAAACTTCTAACATACCTCTCCAAACAATCAGATATATTACATAGATTATACAGCCCAATTGTCAACTAGTTTACGACTGAACTCTAATGAAATAAAACAGAATGCAAACTTGAACAAGTTAATTTCAAAAGTATAATACCTTCTTTATGTCACCCCACTAAAACTAACGAGAATATTTCACAATGCCCAGATTTAATGAGGGTAAATCACGCACTACACTCTGAAAACCTGCACTTCTCAATGGTTCTTTGTTTGATTGCATTCTCATAATTATATATCTATAAAATGTACAATAAAGTTTAAAAAGGTTACTTTGAAATGAACAATTTAAAAATGTTGCTTTAGCGCAAACGTTTATTTAGTGTTATATTAATTAATTACGTAGGAAATACATTTATTAGTGTTAGAGGGTGTTCATTTTCATTGCATGCTCTACGACTATTAAAATATAAAAATGTTTTACATATTTTATTTCGGTCTGTTTAGATGGCTGGCCCATAGTAATTGCACTCTAAAGCAACTCAGAGCCCTTGCACAAAAACATATTTTTTGTTCTGGAAAATCCTCAATCGTCTAAGTTAGCTCCATGTTTTAAAGTAGTTTAAAAAAAACTAATTTTTTCTTTCTAAAGTTTTAAAACTTATACATTAAAAATATTTCCTATACAGCACCCATACACAACTTTTTGATGTTCCGTAAAAACGTGTTCGTTCGACACGATAGGCATGGTCTATCCCTTATCTATCTGAAAACCCCTTATTGGTCATCTTCCCCTAGAAAACGCGACATTTAAACTAGCAAAAAATGTGTCATCTCAGCGCCGGCTGCCTAAAATTATATTTTCTCTGGATTCTTGTCTTCATCGTCGGATATTCATACTGTACATGAATTGCTTTTTTGCTGGCAATATGTAAAACTGTTCCAAAACAGTTCCGTTTTATCTATTTGCTCGTGGTTATCAAATAAGATTTTGGTGATTTGGCATTAAACAAATCTCCGGAATAGTCCGACATGTTGTTATTGTCCTTAGATGGTTAAGATTTTTTGATTTAGATTATAAAATATTTATGTTAAAAGCTCTCGTGAGTAGCGAAAAACGCTTTTGCATTTTATTTTCTAATATTCTTCTATTTTGTGGGACTTTTATTAGGTGCTATACTGCTGGGTCAGTATGTACAGACATGTCTTTATTGACCTAAATTCAGAATGAGTCCGAAATATTTATTTGCAGTTTATATCCGGAATATTTAAATTTATCGTCTATAACACGTGAACGCTAAGAATCAGCATAATCCGGAACTGTATAAACTTTATATTTATCTATAGGATATATAGACATATCCTCACAACAAATATAGTTTTTTAACTGCCTCTAACGTTGTATGCAGGTTTAAAAAATGAGAAGCTGAGACTTTCAACTGGAAGTCAAGACTTGGAATTGAAAATGCTTCAGAAATGTTAAATAATAATTAAAGATTTAATATTACAGAAATGTGTAGGAAAGTTGGATATACGCCAAAAAGTTGGACGCTTGTGTGGTAATTGAGCACAATCTGTAATAAGCGCAAGAGTTGCTAAATATTTTCATCTCCGTTTTAATGAAGACGTATGAGAATATTATCTGCTGACTCCTGAACCTGAAAAAAACTACTTCATTAGCTACTTAAAATATAGAAGTTTATATTAAAATGAATAATTACAGCAAAATTTCATGCGAACTTCAGAATACCAATTATGCTGATATGCCTGATGATATATGATAGTCGGATATGCTACTGCAAAACCTTTTAACTATGATTTTTGAATTTTTTCTTTAATTGAAAATTACGGAGAAAATACTTTCAGAGTATTCCACTTCTCTATTTTGTAGAGAGACACAATTCGGGAAAGTCTGCGACTGATGTAAATCCGCAGTTAGAATGTTCGTATCCTTCACAATACTTTGCATCTGGCTTTGATTGGTTTGAAACTTCACTCGTTCACTTTATTTTAAAAAGTGTAATCCGTCCGGTCCAAATACGCTTATCTCGCTACAGCAAGTTAGCTCTTTTTCGCAAACTTCATCAACGGTCAATTCGTGAATGATCTCCAAATCCTTTCGTCCAGCTTTCACAGAATCCTCTGTTTCAGACTCGTCTGCTCGTTTTCCCCGCCACTTGATTATAATCTTCTTTGCCTTCAGACCTCGCGTAATACGACATCAACCCTCTAATAGTTTAAGGGTAATTGGTCTTCTATTAAAACACATCGCTTAAAAAACAAATAAAAACTTTCTATAAAAAATTGACAGAGGGGACTTCAAAGGTTACACTACAAAATATTAGCTCTAGAAGTTTTACTTACTAACAATTAAATTAAAAAAATATAATTTTCGTACATTTTGATTTCATGCTCATACAGCATTCTACATTAGAGTGTTTTGAAAAAGTATAAGCCTTGCTTGAATTTATCCAAATTCTTCACCGGAGTTTAGTTCACAAAGTTAAATCCACAAGATCGTAATTTTAGATAAGCAAAGTAGTCAAAGGAGCAAAGTGTATAATAATGCCTCAAGCCATAAGTACGTGCTTGGAAATTTAAAAAAATGTTTAAAAACTGTTAGAAAATAATTAGGTTTCAGTTGTGCAACTATTTAGATGTAAAAACTCATTTTGGAATTTAAACTTTGTTAACTCTATAACATCAACCTTCCGCATCCGTGGAAAGTCGTAACAAATATTTTGAGGCTCAAATTAATTCTGTGTTAAAAACGCCATGCTTACCTAAACGTACATAATTTATAAGTGTCAACATATTATAGAACCTACAATGTTTTAGATATACCGCTAAGTTTAAGTACTTTGAATAAAGTCAACACTTTCAATATTCGATAGCCTGACAGCATATTTTCCTTCAGGCCTCTGAAATAGGTCTCTAGACTGTTTTCATATAAATTGGGTTTCGTACACCCTTTTGAGATCGATATGTAGAAAGTTTTGATCGTAAATCAGCTTTATAAGGAAAGTTTTGTTCGGGATTCTTTTTGGGGTCAGTTCTTTTAAATCTCCCAAATTGTCTATTCCTTTTTGCTGCTTTTATATTTACTGGCAACTTTTTGCAACAACAAGAATAAATACATTGTCTGTTTGCATTTCAGTTCTTTTATGTGGTATCTAAATAATTCGCAAACGTTCGATATTCCAGCTATTTACCGAAAGAGTATTTATCAAGGCTTTTGAAACAACGGGTTGGTTCTTGAAAGTTTCGCACATTCTAAAGGAGACGATCTACTTGAAAAACAATAATTTGCGCCTTCTGGGAGGCAGGCAAAAAATGTTTCATAGTATTAATTATAGAAGGTTTTAGGGTGAAGCCTTAAGTTAAAAAGATATTTTGAGACTGTCTCTCTGAAAATTATCCGTATGAATGTTGAGCTGCATTTTTATTATTTCCTAGATAAGAGATTTTTGGAATGATGATGTTTTTAAGATGGCGATGCTGTGACTAATTTTGTTTTCGATTGAAAATACATTGGATGGTAGTTACATAGTTCCTCCCTACAACTAGTAATCTCACATCACCCTTTCCAAGATATCGAGGTTCTTAAGAGTTGAGAATAAAATATATAAGTTTTTTCTCATTACTCTTTGTACATACAATGAGTGTTTAATTAGAAGCCTATTTAAGAGCCAAACTTTTTTAATTATGTTGGCTGATGATGTGCCAAATGTCCACCCACACAAAATATTTACTCGTTTGGTTTTCTGTAGCGCAACTTCGGGGGGTCCCATGGATATTTAGGGTTTTTTATGAATTTATTTTATGAAGCCCATTTTGAAAACTTTGTTATGGTGAAAATAGCCAAAGTCAGTTTTGGCAATGTATAGTTGTAGGAACGGTGAATGGGAGATAAAATCTATAACACTTAATAAACGTATGAAAAATTGACACAACTTTATATGTAATTTTATATATTCACAGCTTGAACAAAATTCAGGAAGTATTGCTGTTTATTCTTTCAGACGTCCATTTACGGTATCCGACATGCCACCTATGCTTCCGGCAAAAGATTCAACCAACATCAATTTGCCAGTAAACAATTCACTACGGTAAATTTAACGACGTCCTAACACGCAAAGTAGTATTTGTAGCCCATTTAGGGCTTACTTCTATCATCGGCTTAGTATATCCAATATCATTTAACGGAACATTTCGACCTAATCCGAAAAACAATTGGACAATGTGGAATATCGTGATGTGGATCGACATTCCAATTAACCGGACAAACAAAAATGTTCGATTTTACAAGACATTCATTTTTATATGGCATGGGGGCCTTCATTCCCCCCAATGCGCCCCCCTGCGCATCTTAGATCGTAGAAAATTGCAAATTTTAGGAGAAAATATTTGATACATAAAAATACGACAGCATTTGCATTGTTGGAATTCTTCGAGAAATTATATTACAAACTCATTTCTAGAAGATATACAAAAAATCAGGAGTTTTTAGATTTTACAATCGCATTACAAATTTTATTTTATTTTTTGGTTTATACCAATATAAATAAAAGTTAATTGTTCTAAGTTTCAAACTGCTTACACACAAAGTAAAACTTAGAAAGAACAATTTGAAGATTATTAACCCGTTTTCTTACGTTCATATTTTACTGTTGTCTTAAAACTCAATTACAAGACGGGAAGTTCATTTTACCCAATAGTTGGGATCGGAAATTTTCACTAGTGCATCTAACTGTTGCGTCAATATTGTTCTTATCTATTTTGACCTTTTTCGCATCTCTCAAATGAAAAACGTATTATTCCATCTAAACCATAGCGGCAAAACTTTCTAATAAGTCAAAATTGCATTCAGTTGCTTTACATTACTCAACAACAACAACAATAAAATTGTTTTTTTTTCACAATGTGACATAATTGTACACATGAATATGTATTAATGAAATGGAAATCGAGAATTGATGTTTCACACAGAAAAATTAATTCTAATAACTAGTATTTAATAACGTTTAATAACGTTTAATACATAAACTATAGAACTAACAGCGAAAATGCCTCTGATCACCAAAGGTAAAGCAGGTAGTAATTATAAAACATTTTTCCCAGAAAATACACATTTCAGACACATTTGTCAACGAATTACGAAGCTAGTATAGAAAATCGATAAGCTATTCGACTGTTCAAATTAATTATTTAAAATGTCCCGTCTGTACGCAACTTACTTTCAAATACTTTCAGCCGGTTTCGAGTCCTACAAGGCTGTATGTAGTTCAATTATCAAGTTCTTCGTCTTTGCGTTTAATGAAACTTTTAGTAATTATAAACCAATAAAAAAACGTCATTTAGCAGATTAGTACATCGATCAAGAGGTATAAATGAAATAATGGTAATACGAAAATAATGCAATGTAGATAACAGTTTTGCACATATATTTTACCAAATTTTGAAGCATTAAGAATTTTCCTAGCAAGTAAGCACAATATTCAGCTTTCCTATCTTTTCAAATACTATTTGAGTCGAATTTCATGTACTTTCAATAATTTGCATGAATAATGAATGAATTTTCGATTACATACTCGTTAGGTGGAGTTTAAACTTGTGCTTTTTAATATTATACTTGACCTCAAAAGTTCACGAAATAAATCAAATTTTAATTATCAGTTCACAAATAATGCAAATGCTACTCCATGGATATTTACTACCTGAAAATGTGTTACTTAGGTTTAATTCTGGATAACATAAACTGGTTAACTTTCATGAAATATGCGATGTTTCCTTACTAATTAAAACGTACGAATTTTCGCGGTATGGTCATAAATAAACCTAAACTGGAAAATTTTATAATTTAGCACATGTGTGAAATAGTAATTTTGCGTTCTCTTTCGGATAAAGATTTGAACTCAGGGAAAATATAACACACTCAACAATTGAATTCTCACCCAGTGCATGTAGTTTAACCCAGTAGAATAATAAATAGGCCGACACTAAAACAGATATTTTGACGAAAATTGTCTTTATTTGTAGCTCCATAGCAAATAGGAAACGTTAAAACGATTAGATATTGTTTCGTTGCATCTATGACAACAAAAGTACAATTTGGGTCATGGTCATCAAAAATATATCCTGCTCACAAACACAAAGAGCTATTGAAATATAACAATTGATAGGAATGAATCGTAGCAAACGAGCGTATAATAAAGCCAACCACTCAGAAGTGTTAATTAAATTGATGTTAAACTGAAGCCTTCGGGAAAGACATAAAATAGGGCAGCAAATGTTACTAGTCATAGTCATAATAATATATCAGATAAATATTAGGATTTTATAGCGGGAATCGGTCTGTTAATTCCTTAATATAGTCAGAGAAAGTTTTGTGTTCTTTTTAAAGCTTTAAATATTCGTTTTCTTAATTTGAAGAAAAGTTCTGAAAGAAAAGTTTCTCACTCAAAGAACAAATTTGTGTCGAACATTATTTTAAGTCTGAAAGTATTACATTCAGATCGAGTATTATTTGTCGCTCAACAAACGAGTAATTAAAAGTTTAACTCATGAAATTAAATTACGTTTGTTGTTTTGCTCTGTACTTACCTTGTGTAAGCAATATACTAGTCGTATATATATCATTAGTAGCATTCATGTAATAATTAGTCATAAATGTTCATAATACGACTGGATGCAAATTGGCCAATTTCTAAGCAAATGTCAGCAATGGTGTTGAGTAAATCCATTTAGGAAATCTGTTTTGAACACATGTCACCACCCTTAATGATCTATAATTAGGATAGATAATGCACCTTGTGCAGATGCATCTCTATTAGGTCATGTTAATCAGTAAATGCATATAGAAGGCATATGGATGCGAAATGTCGCTGATATTTGGACAGTGGAAACTATCGTTAAATCGTTACTATTACACAGCAGAAAGCAAGCAGTAGATCTTAAGCTGCAAATACAATATCTTACTAGATTTCTGAAAACATTATTAGCGATGGCCTCGCTAAGTCATCGCTCTAATTTTGAAGAGTAGCTTATGGCAAGGTTTTCCACATATAAATAAAAATAAAACTGGCGATGGGCTTTGACTTAGACTGATATTAAGCAAATTATTTTTGATAATGTTCTCACAAATACATTAATTTTGTAACATGATTTACTTCATTTTAAAGAACATTCTTTATTATCTGTAACCCTAATCACTTGACATTGTGCTGCACAACCTAAAATATGTTCGCTACTTCATAGTGCAGCCGTGAATAAATCTTGATCGAGACATTTTCAATTTATTTTAATGAAAAAACAATTATTTAGGGCTTTCCTAATTTGGTCCTAAATAAATAGTTCCGGTCTAGAAGGGACAAGGATTTGAACACGATCCAGTTGTTCTGGTAATGAGATTAAGCAACATTTTCCCGGTGTCATTGTTGGTTGCTCGCTCAGTTGCAAAGTGAAAAATCGATTTCCAAGTAGTAAAATTGACTTGAATTGTTTTCGTCTATATTTATGATTGTTCAGGTTCTAATGCCAAAGTGCTAAAGCTCATAAGTTGGCTCCACTGAGTCGTTTTAAACAGGATTATTATTTATCACAAGCTACTTTTTTTACTTATTTTCAGGGAAAATAAATTTTACATGCATAATGCTCTGGCTAGCGTTGAATAATTTTCAATAGTTAAGTAATATTTAATTGTTTGATATCGTGGCATTGATGTTCTCTTGATAATCAACGATAAAGTCAAAGGGCAAATTGTTTAAAAATAAGTATTGTACATCCTTTCCTGACTGTGTTTCAATTCCAAATCAAAATTAATTCCT
>NW_026018916.1:9706348-9706549 GCF_020466585.1 Dendroctonus ponderosae
CAAATTGCACTAAGACTAATAACACGAATAAGACACCCCCAAAACCCACTGCACAACCCTTCCAACCAACTACTATACGAACGCACAAACATGACAAAAACAACCCCCACAACTGGACCATACTGAATCCCCTTTGCCTCACAAGACCGACAAAACACTCCCGTTTCCGTTCCCCAACAGATACTTTACTAGAACACCTAC
>NW_026018916.1:9706681-9717965 GCF_020466585.1 Dendroctonus ponderosae
GCTAGGCTAAGGCACATATATACTAAACAAGGGCAGAAAGACCGATTGGGTCGATAGCCTTTTTCTGTAGGAAATAAAGATTATTTATATATATAATACTGTATAATATAGCGGCTTAGCGTAAATATCCATTGGAAGCTGGGTAGTTAAGGCGCAGAAATATGTGATTCGCTAAAAAAATGTACAAACGTGCTCTTTAAGGGGAAAGTTTAAATTTCTCCAAAAATCTCCATTTTTGAAAATTAGTAAAACAAAAAATTTAATTTCAAGGCAAGTTAATATTATAAAAAAATGGAAATTTAAGAACATCAACGTACATGTTTAGTTTACCAAAAGCCTCCTAGGCGAGCTTCTGCTAATTATTTAAATGCAAAGAAACCAAGGCACAATTACCTTGTTTATAGTTAACAGCTTAATGTTCAGTCCGTTGCATCTATCTGCTGGATGGAGCTTTCGTCCATGGATGCTGGATGGAGCATGACTCGATCGTTCTCGTTTATCTCGATGGTTTTGTGTTTACCTTTACCTTTACCTTTTCAAAAGGACGATTTGAGGACGTGCTTAAGGAAATGTTATTTACCTATTATTTCTATGCTAACTTAGCCTTATAAATGTGGTTGGGCAATTTCGTTCAGAATAAAATGAAATAAATAAATAAATGCAATGCTATTTCATTTAATTTCATTTAATTTTTCTATTTAATTATATGAAAGGTATCGACCATTATGTAGTGAGCACAATATTGAATTAATAGATGCAATCTATTCTTCTTCTTTTCCTTCCGCGTCCACGTTTTGACTTTTTACTTCAATTAATATTTGAAATAAACAAAAATGTCAAAACGTATTTGAAGCTAGAGCACAGGTAGAATAAACAGATTATTTTAAGTGCAAACTAAATGAAAAATAAGACTATTTATTAATTGTAAACTACAAGCGAAGCAATATTATATTCCCTGGGTGTACAAAGTCTACTGAAATTAATAAAAAAATGAATAAACAAAGACGCTGACCGAGTTTCTGCATTCTGCAAGACATTTCTCGTCAAGTATTTGGTTTGAATTAAAAAACATACAAAATATACGCTCTTCCATATTTGCTTTCAAGCGCTTACTTGTATAATAACAAATTTTGAGCAACCGAGTTAAATTGGACCAACTTGTCACATCTAAGAGATATCAGGATGTTTTTCACAGCAGAGGGCAAATAACGAACGGAATAAACTTAGCTGCTTTAGCGGTTCAAAAATAATTTTTGAATTAGTGTTTTATTATTTTACCATATATAATATAACCACACGTTAGAAAATTAATATCACCTAGTAATTCGTTGCTCTCTTTAATCATATCCACACTTCATAAACTAGGGTTTATAAACGTGTTTGGTTATTCTCTGTTTCAGACGCGATATTTAATTTAATAATAAATTCAAAATGTAAAATGTTTTGGAGATTTAAATCTGAAACAATTGGCAAATATAAAGCAAACCACAAATATATTTGGTTGTTGCGTCACGATGCTATTTTTGGGCAAACACTTGCAAGCTGTGTGAATTTGTGAAAATAAATTGCGTCAATTAAATGTCTAGAGCTTTTTGAAAGTATTTTCGCTCAGTTTTCCATTTCAGACATAATTTATTGGCGCCCTTTAAGGATTGGTGGTAAGCTGCTGCGGCAGCATTTACGAGCGCAAATATTTCCCTTGTTTTTCCTCTAGTTGGATAATGGATTTTGAATTAACCCCGTAAAATATCAAAGAAATAGGCTAATCCAATGGAAATTATTCTGAAGTCTACAGACGAAGATTACAGACCCACATGTAAGGACGATATTATGGTATCTAGTTGGATCTAGATGTGCTTTAGAATAGCTTTTCATGTCATGAAAAAATTACATGACCATGCTGATCTCTTTTCCATAGAATCATTACTATAGTATGGACATATTGATGCAAAAAATTAAGAAAAACTTTAGACTTTTCCAAACATTCGTCACTAAGCGAGTTATATGAACGCAATTTCATAAGCAACCGACAAAAGCGATCTCTCAACGTAGTAACCCGATTTCTGCTTCGATCAATGAGCCTTTTGCAATTGGCCGGAGTCAGTAATTTAAATTTACTGTGATCGAATTGAATATTGAAGTGCGACTTTTCCTAATTTCTTTGCTCCGTTGCAGTAAAACTCATAGCAGTATTGATTCCTCATTCGAGAACCTTTCGAATCTCCTTGACATTTTACTCTGAGAGATTGACGCTGCTTGATTGCAAATAAATTTTTGATAGAACTATTTCCCCTTTTACTTTGCAACTGAGCCCAAGTGTTGCATCAATTTCTTGTTTTGTCTAATATATATTTTTTTCATTACGCCATTTTCCGAACATTTAAAGAAAATCTGCAGAAATATTAAAATCAATCTCGAATCTGAAATGTGGTGGAGAATCTAAACCGATTCAGAACAAGTGAATAAACATTCACTTGTTCTCGAACACACATCTAGACTATCTGTCTTTATTAAATTAGGAGCAATTAACCAAGGAAGATTCCCGACAAACTCATCAACTACATGCAAATATTTTTCCGTTTTATGACACATTCTTACACACTTGTGTTCTTTGATAACAGCATTTAGGACTTCATCAGTGCATGGAGAAATGTTTTGAAAGCCTGAGATCTTAAGATTGGCTATTGGGGAAAATCATACTAAAAGTACTATTTAATTGTATGCCGTCATTCGGATAAGAAGAATGTGTAAATTATTTTTGCAGGAAATATAGTCTAAACGTGTCACCCATACAATTTTTTTTTGGTTGTAGTTTGAGGATGAAGTAAGCTGAATTTCGATTTGCCGCTTTTATTATTGCAATGACTCGGTGCTTGTACGGAGAATGGAAAATCTGGAGAAAACCATTATACGTTTCTTAGATAATAAGGATTCTGATGCAATCATTTAAGGTGATGAATACTATTAGATCTAAATAGGATTGTATTATCTTGCTAAAAGTCAGAATAGGATTTGGTTTATGGTCAGTTTCATCGTTTCTTTTTGTTTCTTGAATTGTATTGTTAAATTAAATTATTAATAGCTAAAAATTCTAAACTTAATTATTGAACTGTTGGATTGTATAAGATCTGCGAACTAAAGCCGTGGGTTCCTAATTACTTATGTAATTTTTTCCGAATTGTTTGTACTTTGCAAAATAAGTTATTTTGTTTAAGTCTTCGTCTTGTCATTGTACAAAACATTGAACACAAGCATATGCATTTTTATTAGGAAATTGCACGTGCGACGACTGAAAGAGGGACCATTCATTTTTGTTTCGCTTCTCGACAAACTCTTCAATAGCTTCTGGACCAATTTAGCCAAACTCAACATGTTTCAGCACAGTGTCATACAACTCCAATTAAAGGTTTTATTGAAAATCCAAATATTTTTTAGGAAAAGCTGTCATTTGTTTAGAAGATATCTAAGTATCATAATACAAACTTCTAACATACCTCTCCAAACAATCAGATATATTACATAGATTATACAGCCCAATTGTCAACTAGTTTACGACTGAACTCTAATGAAATAAAACAGAATGCAAACTTGAACAAGTTAATTTCAAAAGTATAATACCTTCTTTATGTCACCCCACTAAAACTAACGAGAATATTTCACAATGCCCAGATTTAATGAGGGTAAATCACGCACTACACTCTGAAAACCTGCACTTCTCAATGGTTCTTTGTTTGATTGCATTCTCATAATTATATATCTATAAAATGTACAATAAAGTTTAAAAAGGTTACTTTGAAATGAACAATTTAAAAATGTTGCTTTAGCGCAAACGTTTATTTAGTGTTATATTAATTAATTACGTAGGAAATACATTTATTAGTGTTAGAGGGTGTTCATTTTCATTGCATGCTCTACGACTATTAAAATATAAAAATGTTTTACATATTTTATTTCGGTCTGTTTAGATGGCTGGCCCATAGTAATTGCACTCTAAAGCAACTCAGAGCCCTTGCACAAAAACATATTTTTTGTTCTGGAAAATCCTCAATCGTCTAAGTTAGCTCCATGTTTTAAAGTAGTTTAAAAAAAACTAATTTTTTCTTTCTAAAGTTTTAAAACTTATACATTAAAAATATTTCCTATACAGCACCCATACACAACTTTTTGATGTTCCGTAAAAACGTGTTCGTTCGACACGATAGGCATGGTCTATCCCTTATCTATCTGAAAACCCCTTATTGGTCATCTTCCCCTAGAAAACGCGACATTTAAACTAGCAAAAAATGTGTCATCTCAGCGCCGGCTGCCTAAAATTATATTTTCTCTGGATTCTTGTCTTCATCGTCGGATATTCATACTGTACATGAATTGCTTTTTTGCTGGCAATATGTAAAACTGTTCCAAAACAGTTCCGTTTTATCTATTTGCTCGTGGTTATCAAATAAGATTTTGGTGATTTGGCATTAAACAAATCTCCGGAATAGTCCGACATGTTGTTATTGTCCTTAGATGGTTAAGATTTTTTGATTTAGATTATAAAATATTTATGTTAAAAGCTCTCGTGAGTAGCGAAAAACGCTTTTGCATTTTATTTTCTAATATTCTTCTATTTTGTGGGACTTTTATTAGGTGCTATACTGCTGGGTCAGTATGTACAGACATGTCTTTATTGACCTAAATTCAGAATGAGTCCGAAATATTTATTTGCAGTTTATATCCGGAATATTTAAATTTATCGTCTATAACACGTGAACGCTAAGAATCAGCATAATCCGGAACTGTATAAACTTTATATTTATCTATAGGATATATAGACATATCCTCACAACAAATATAGTTTTTTAACTGCCTCTAACGTTGTATGCAGGTTTAAAAAATGAGAAGCTGAGACTTTCAACTGGAAGTCAAGACTTGGAATTGAAAATGCTTCAGAAATGTTAAATAATAATTAAAGATTTAATATTACAGAAATGTGTAGGAAAGTTGGATATACGCCAAAAAGTTGGACGCTTGTGTGGTAATTGAGCACAATCTGTAATAAGCGCAAGAGTTGCTAAATATTTTCATCTCCGTTTTAATGAAGACGTATGAGAATATTATCTGCTGACTCCTGAACCTGAAAAAAACTACTTCATTAGCTACTTAAAATATAGAAGTTTATATTAAAATGAATAATTACAGCAAAATTTCATGCGAACTTCAGAATACCAATTATGCTGATATGCCTGATGATATATGATAGTCGGATATGCTACTGCAAAACCTTTTAACTATGATTTTTGAATTTTTTCTTTAATTGAAAATTACGGAGAAAATACTTTCAGAGTATTCCACTTCTCTATTTTGTAGAGAGACACAATTCGGGAAAGTCTGCGACTGATGTAAATCCGCAGTTAGAATGTTCGTATCCTTCACAATACTTTGCATCTGGCTTTGATTGGTTTGAAACTTCACTCGTTCACTTTATTTTAAAAAGTGTAATCCGTCCGGTCCAAATACGCTTATCTCGCTACAGCAAGTTAGCTCTTTTTCGCAAACTTCATCAACGGTCAATTCGTGAATGATCTCCAAATCCTTTCGTCCAGCTTTCACAGAATCCTCTGTTTCAGACTCGTCTGCTCGTTTTCCCCGCCACTTGATTATAATCTTCTTTGCCTTCAGACCTCGCGTAATACGACATCAACCCTCTAATAGTTTAAGGGTAATTGGTCTTCTATTAAAACACATCGCTTAAAAAACAAATAAAAACTTTCTATAAAAAATTGACAGAGGGGACTTCAAAGGTTACACTACAAAATATTAGCTCTAGAAGTTTTACTTACTAACAATTAAATTAAAAAAATATAATTTTCGTACATTTTGATTTCATGCTCATACAGCATTCTACATTAGAGTGTTTTGAAAAAGTATAAGCCTTGCTTGAATTTATCCAAATTCTTCACCGGAGTTTAGTTCACAAAGTTAAATCCACAAGATCGTAATTTTAGATAAGCAAAGTAGTCAAAGGAGCAAAGTGTATAATAATGCCTCAAGCCATAAGTACGTGCTTGGAAATTTAAAAAAATGTTTAAAAACTGTTAGAAAATAATTAGGTTTCAGTTGTGCAACTATTTAGATGTAAAAACTCATTTTGGAATTTAAACTTTGTTAACTCTATAACATCAACCTTCCGCATCCGTGGAAAGTCGTAACAAATATTTTGAGGCTCAAATTAATTCTGTGTTAAAAACGCCATGCTTACCTAAACGTACATAATTTATAAGTGTCAACATATTATAGAACCTACAATGTTTTAGATATACCGCTAAGTTTAAGTACTTTGAATAAAGTCAACACTTTCAATATTCGATAGCCTGACAGCATATTTTCCTTCAGGCCTCTGAAATAGGTCTCTAGACTGTTTTCATATAAATTGGGTTTCGTACACCCTTTTGAGATCGATATGTAGAAAGTTTTGATCGTAAATCAGCTTTATAAGGAAAGTTTTGTTCGGGATTCTTTTTGGGGTCAGTTCTTTTAAATCTCCCAAATTGTCTATTCCTTTTTGCTGCTTTTATATTTACTGGCAACTTTTTGCAACAACAAGAATAAATACATTGTCTGTTTGCATTTCAGTTCTTTTATGTGGTATCTAAATAATTCGCAAACGTTCGATATTCCAGCTATTTACCGAAAGAGTATTTATCAAGGCTTTTGAAACAACGGGTTGGTTCTTGAAAGTTTCGCACATTCTAAAGGAGACGATCTACTTGAAAAACAATAATTTGCGCCTTCTGGGAGGCAGGCAAAAAATGTTTCATAGTATTAATTATAGAAGGTTTTAGGGTGAAGCCTTAAGTTAAAAAGATATTTTGAGACTGTCTCTCTGAAAATTATCCGTATGAATGTTGAGCTGCATTTTTATTATTTCCTAGATAAGAGATTTTTGGAATGATGATGTTTTTAAGATGGCGATGCTGTGACTAATTTTGTTTTCGATTGAAAATACATTGGATGGTAGTTACATAGTTCCTCCCTACAACTAGTAATCTCACATCACCCTTTCCAAGATATCGAGGTTCTTAAGAGTTGAGAATAAAATATATAAGTTTTTTCTCATTACTCTTTGTACATACAATGAGTGTTTAATTAGAAGCCTATTTAAGAGCCAAACTTTTTTAATTATGTTGGCTGATGATGTGCCAAATGTCCACCCACACAAAATATTTACTCGTTTGGTTTTCTGTAGCGCAACTTCGGGGGGTCCCATGGATATTTAGGGTTTTTTATGAATTTATTTTATGAAGCCCATTTTGAAAACTTTGTTATGGTGAAAATAGCCAAAGTCAGTTTTGGCAATGTATAGTTGTAGGAACGGTGAATGGGAGATAAAATCTATAACACTTAATAAACGTATGAAAAATTGACACAACTTTATATGTAATTTTATATATTCACAGCTTGAACAAAATTCAGGAAGTATTGCTGTTTATTCTTTCAGACGTCCATTTACGGTATCCGACATGCCACCTATGCTTCCGGCAAAAGATTCAACCAACATCAATTTGCCAGTAAACAATTCACTACGGTAAATTTAACGACGTCCTAACACGCAAAGTAGTATTTGTAGCCCATTTAGGGCTTACTTCTATCATCGGCTTAGTATATCCAATATCATTTAACGGAACATTTCGACCTAATCCGAAAAACAATTGGACAATGTGGAATATCGTGATGTGGATCGACATTCCAATTAACCGGACAAACAAAAATGTTCGATTTTACAAGACATTCATTTTTATATGGCATGGGGGCCTTCATTCCCCCCAATGCGCCCCCCTGCGCATCTTAGATCGTAGAAAATTGCAAATTTTAGGAGAAAATATTTGATACATAAAAATACGACAGCATTTGCATTGTTGGAATTCTTCGAGAAATTATATTACAAACTCATTTCTAGAAGATATACAAAAAATCAGGAGTTTTTAGATTTTACAATCGCATTACAAATTTTATTTTATTTTTTGGTTTATACCAATATAAATAAAAGTTAATTGTTCTAAGTTTCAAACTGCTTACACACAAAGTAAAACTTAGAAAGAACAATTTGAAGATTATTAACCCGTTTTCTTACGTTCATATTTTACTGTTGTCTTAAAACTCAATTACAAGACGGGAAGTTCATTTTACCCAATAGTTGGGATCGGAAATTTTCACTAGTGCATCTAACTGTTGCGTCAATATTGTTCTTATCTATTTTGACCTTTTTCGCATCTCTCAAATGAAAAACGTATTATTCCATCTAAACCATAGCGGCAAAACTTTCTAATAAGTCAAAATTGCATTCAGTTGCTTTACATTACTCAACAACAACAACAATAAAATTGTTTTTTTTTCACAATGTGACATAATTGTACACATGAATATGTATTAATGAAATGGAAATCGAGAATTGATGTTTCACACAGAAAAATTAATTCTAATAACTAGTATTTAATAACGTTTAATAACGTTTAATACATAAACTATAGAACTAACAGCGAAAATGCCTCTGATCACCAAAGGTAAAGCAGGTAGTAATTATAAAACATTTTTCCCAGAAAATACACATTTCAGACACATTTGTCAACGAATTACGAAGCTAGTATAGAAAATCGATAAGCTATTCGACTGTTCAAATTAATTATTTAAAATGTCCCGTCTGTACGCAACTTACTTTCAAATACTTTCAGCCGGTTTCGAGTCCTACAAGGCTGTATGTAGTTCAATTATCAAGTTCTTCGTCTTTGCGTTTAATGAAACTTTTAGTAATTATAAACCAATAAAAAAACGTCATTTAGCAGATTAGTACATCGATCAAGAGGTATAAATGAAATAATGGTAATACGAAAATAATGCAATGTAGATAACAGTTTTGCACATATATTTTACCAAATTTTGAAGCATTAAGAATTTTCCTAGCAAGTAAGCACAATATTCAGCTTTCCTATCTTTTCAAATACTATTTGAGTCGAATTTCATGTACTTTCAATAATTTGCATGAATAATGAATGAATTTTCGATTACATACTCGTTAGGTGGAGTTTAAACTTGTGCTTTTTAATATTATACTTGACCTCAAAAGTTCACGAAATAAATCAAATTTTAATTATCAGTTCACAAATAATGCAAATGCTACTCCATGGATATTTACTACCTGAAAATGTGTTACTTAGGTTTAATTCTGGATAACATAAACTGGTTAACTTTCATGAAATATGCGATGTTTCCTTACTAATTAAAACGTACGAATTTTCGCGGTATGGTCATAAATAAACCTAAACTGGAAAATTTTATAATTTAGCACATGTGTGAAATAGTAATTTTGCGTTCTCTTTCGGATAAAGATTTGAACTCAGGGAAAATATAACACACTCAACAATTGAATTCTCACCCAGTGCATGTAGTTTAACCCAGTAGAATAATAAATAGGCCGACACTAAAACAGATATTTTGACGAAAATTGTCTTTATTTGTAGCTCCATAGCAAATAGGAAACGTTAAAACGATTAGATATTGTTTCGTTGCATCTATGACAACAAAAGTACAATTTGGGTCATGGTCATCAAAAATATATCCTGCTCACAAACACAAAGAGCTATTGAAATATAACAATTGATAGGAATGAATCGTAGCAAACGAGCGTATAATAAAGCCAACCACTCAGAAGTGTTAATTAAATTGATGTTAAACTGAAGCCTTCGGGAAAGACATAAAATAGGGCAGCAAATGTTACTAGTCATAGTCATAATAATATATCAGATAAATATTAGGATTTTATAGCGGGAATCGGTCTGTTAATTCCTTAATATAGTCAGAGAAAGTTTTGTGTTCTTTTTAAAGCTTTAAATATTCGTTTTCTTAATTTGAAGAAAAGTTCTGAAAGAAAAGTTTCTCACTCAAAGAACAAATTTGTGTCGAACATTATTTTAAGTCTGAAAGTATTACATTCAGATCGAGTATTATTTGTCGCTCAACAAACGAGTAATTAAAAGTTTAACTCATGAAATTAAATTACGTTTGTTGTTTTGCTCTGTACTTACCTTGTGTAAGCAATATACTAGTCGTATATATATCATTAGTAGCATTCATGTAATAATTAGTCATAAATGTTCATAATACGACTGGATGCAAATTGGCCAATTTCTAAGCAAATGTCAGCAATGGTGTTGAGTAAATCCATTTAGGAAATCTGTTTTGAACACATGTCACCACCCTTAATGATCTATAATTAGGATAGATAATGCACCTTGTGCAGATGCATCTCTATTAGGTCATGTTAATCAGTAAATGCATATAGAAGGCATATGGATGCGAAATGTCGCTGATATTTGGACAGTGGAAACTATCGTTAAATCGTTACTATTACACAGCAGAAAGCAAGCAGTAGATCTTAAGCTGCAAATACAATATCTTACTAGATTTCTGAAAACATTATTAGCGATGGCCTCGCTAAGTCATCGCTCTAATTTTGAAGAGTAGCTTATGGCAAGGTTTTCCACATATAAATAAAAATAAAACTGGCGATGGGCTTTGACTTAGACTGATATTAAGCAAATTATTTTTGATAATGTTCTCACAAATACATTAATTTTGTAACATGATTTACTTCATTTTAAAGAACATTCTTTATTATCTGTAACCCTAATCACTTGACATTGTGCTGCACAACCTAAAATATGTTCGCTACTTCATAGTGCAGCCGTGAATAAATCTTGATCGAGACATTTTCAATTTATTTTAATGAAAAAACAATTATTTAGGGCTTTCCTAATTTGGTCCTAAATAAATAGTTCCGGTCTAGAAGGGACAAGGATTTGAACACGATCCAGTTGTTCTGGTAATGAGATTAAGCAACATTTTCCCGGTGTCATTGTTGGTTGCTCGCTCAGTTGCAAAGTGAAAAATCGATTTCCAAGTAGTAAAATTGACTTGAATTGTTTTCGTCTATATTTATGATTGTTCAGGTTCTAATGCCAAAGTGCTAAAGCTCATAAGTTGGCTCCACTGAGTCGTTTTAAACAGGATTATTATTTATCACAAGCTACTTTTTTTACTTATTTTCAGGGAAAATAAATTTTACATGCATAATGCTCTGGCTAGCGTTGAATAATTTTCAATAGTTAAGTAATATTTAATTGTTTGATATCGTGGCATTGATGTTCTCTTGATAATCAACGATAAAGTCAAAGGGCAAATTGTTTAAAAATAAGTATTGTACATCCTTTCCTGACTGTGTTTCAATTCCAAATCAAAATTAATTCCT
>NW_026018916.1:9718065-9743784 GCF_020466585.1 Dendroctonus ponderosae
AAATAATTATATATAGTTATAGTCTAGTTTGCATTAATTATATAATCAACTGCTTCTGAACGGGAGTGTCAATTTTTAGAATGATATATTATTTTGGCCTTGATAATAATGGCTATGAAAATAAACATGAGTTGGAAAGTAATTTCATTCATCAGTTATACTTTATTAAATTTGTCTGGTACTTTCTTTAATTGTCTAGCCAAACAAAGCCACTTTGATATAAAAATGAATTAATTAATTGACTTTGGCAAACGTGTAATCAAGAGGTTAATATTTCGTAGGAAAAATATCTCGAAGGAAATACCACAAATATGTGCAGTCAGACACACTACACTGGTAAATTTACAGTTTTATGATAACTATAATAATAACCTACATTACGAGCATTTAATTTACACTCTGAAACTCAATCAATAACATTAGGAATAATGCAATTCCGCATGATTCGATTGTAAAATATGATAGATAATACATGATTGGAAATAAATAGCCAAAAATATGCATTTTATTTACTTCTGAATTGAATAATTATTAATAACCCTATTACTCTTCTGCTCCATTCGAAATTAATTTGTTTTGCGTTAAGGAGGAATAGTCTTGAAACATATATGATGAGAAGCATCATATCGGAAAATAACTGTAGTATAAGAATTATTTGTTAATATATAATTGAATATTATACAACAGAATATTTAAATCGATATATATATACAATGTAAAAATAATAGCTAGTTGTAGGTAGGTAGCATTTAGAGCATATTAGACGAAAGGTAGAAAATATTTGCAAAATTAGTATAAAAATGTTTTGATTTGCAATACTACTCACTATAGAGGCTCAATTAAGAAGTAGTATAGACAAATCTAAAACATTCTTATTTATTGAAGCTAATAAATTGCAAATGGCAAAGTTGTTCGCCTACGCCAACTAGTCGTAACAGCACCCTGTTAGCTAATATTATACGACAAAAATATGTATTTTGATACACTCAATTTTATATGGTTTTTTCTTATATTCTATAGCTTACCATTTTTGAAGCTTATAGACGGAGCCCTGGACGGTTCCGACTCAATACTTAAAGCACAATTTGCTTAAAACCAATTTTACTGCTCAGGTGGAATTTATTGCTTTTGATATACAGTATTAAAGGTGCATTATTGCAAGAACTATCTAAGGCTTTGACGGTAATATAAAACGGCAACGAACAACTTGCAGCAGCAAGAAATATGTGAATACAGAGCTTTTTGAAAGCTTTGAAACAATTTCCATTCTTTCATCATTAGGTCAAACTTTTCTCAGAATAATTTTATTATATAGGGCGGCCCAAGCGTGATATGTCCATGTTGAGAACTGCAGTGAAAATCACTCTAAATTGCAGGTTCTGTTAGAGTTTCGCTTTTAAATTGAAACTTTCTGAAATAGGTAACTTGCATTGAACATGTTATTAAAAAATGGTAATCAATGCTTAGGGTTTGAGTACATTATTAAAGTTTTTTCAGATTCAGTGGAACTGTATATAGAACGTTTATTCCCTTCTCCAAATCACTAACGGCCGTATTCATGATTTGATTTAATCCTATTGATGCCTATTTACTTCTACGGAAATCATTCCGACATATATCACATTATCTAAGTTTAGGCTATAACATCGTAATTCGCAACTAAATTGCTAATAATACTAATCATGTTAGGTTTAGTAAAATAACCTCAATAAGTGTCGTTTATGTTGGAAAGTAAACACGTAACGGTTACAAAATGAGGCCATAAAAGACACAACCTGAACGGATTTATTTAAAATCTGCTACTTTTTGTAAAAGCTTCAAAAATATCGCCCAGCTATTTATAATCAATTTACAATAAACCAATTCTCCTAACGATTTTAATTAATTCGCAAAATCCATTTAAACTGTAAAAATCAAGCATCATCAAGAAAATCTGCTAAACAAAATATTAATCTGCGTTATTGATTATGCAGAACCAGTCCCTTTTCTCTCACCAATTCAACTAAGTTTGCTTTATTCCCAGTTTGTCGAAGTGACCCGGAAAAATAATGTAAATACAAAGTTTAAATTCTTGTTCCTAAAAATGTTTACAAATCTATTTATTTAGTCTGAGGTCTATTAAAACGGTAAGATAAGTAATCATTCTATTTGAAGGATGTTTAAGGTAATCTCGCTTAGATCATTTTCTTTGCTCAACATTCTATATCAATATTTTCTCCAAGTGAGCTGCTTCTTCATTAAATTATTATAACTACTGGTATACTGTCTAATTAAAATGAGTTGAGTATTTAATAGATACAATTTCTACAATGACAAGAACATTAAATCGGTGTTAAAGCAAATAATAAGTGGCTTGCCAAAAAAAAACACTTCACTTACAGCTTCACAAAATTTAAAACCTCACTCCTCTAAAGGCTGGAGCTTGTATGAACGGAATTAATGTTGCTTTGAAAGCAAATGAATGCAATAGCATAGGTAATTTGGAGCGGTTAGAAATTCCTATTCAAACACACGCTCTGAATCTAGCAAATTATCCGATCATCGCTATGCAATTGTAGAATTAATTTTGCCTAAAATGTAATGTCTGACTATGAGAGCGTTTTGTGATAAATGAACAAAAGAAACGGTCAACTTTATTACCTCTTTTAATAAAAAAAAACGAGTAGTTCTTGCATTATCGGCAGCTTTCTTTACTTTTTAAACTCAGCTTGTTGGTTTTTATAACTGGAATACTAAACTATACGGGCTAATTTTGAGTTAAATAATTTAAACGGTAAATTAATGAAGCGAAAACATTTCAAATTTGAACAAAATGATAATTCGTCCAAAAAATGTGCTCTATTCTTCGCGGAAAGTTTTTGCTTCATAATCATCATACCTTATTATTTATCGAGACATTATTCAAGAATTGCGAGATATTAAAAGATGAAGTCATATTTAATAAGGTGAGTTTACAAACTTTTGCTTAACTTAATGAAGGGGCTTACGTAAAATGGTGCATTACAACTCAGCAGAGTATTACACAACCAATAAAATTCTACCAACCTGAAAGAGCACATCTTAAGTCAAATGACTAAATTATTCCGAAAACAAAAAAATGCATCTGTAAGTTTTGATTTTTTAGTTTCCGAAAACAAACCATTGAGAAAATAGAAGCATCAAGTCAGCTTCTCGCTCACTTTTACAAATAAAATAAAAGTTGAAAAATATTTAAACAGTTAATTCATTAAAAAAAATGCTTTGTCCGAAAATCTGACCATCTATGTGAAAGATAAGTCCGACGATATTTATAATTCAACTTTTGTTGGTTTTCGTTTCTATCTATTAAATATGAGTCGTCAACCTGAGAACTTTCGAACTAAATTGCCATTTCTACAATTTTATAGCAACATAAATGAAAAATTCAAAACGAAAAGAAATACTCTTTTAAATAATTGTTTTGATTTCAATATTTTAATCTAGAAAGTTGTAATTTTTTGTTGATTGTATTGCATGGAATATAACATAATAGTATTGACTTCCATTGCTTCTTTGCAGCTTCCATAATTAACTAAACATTTGCCTACCGACCTGATTAGTAAACTAATCATATTTATAATAAATGGTGTTTTTATGTCTCATTGTGTCTCATGTCCGGGAAATCTAATTCCACAACAACCACTTCCGATCTAATCAAAAAATGTTCAACTGTAAAAATCAGCTGTAAAAAGTTATTTTATTTCAACTGCAGTTCTATATATTCTCGAACTGTGTCCCAGACGAACCAACCACATCAACTGTTCTCTTTGATACTGGTAGATTAACTATACATATCCGATCCGATAACGTTTGAAATTTCAGTGCAAATAATTAATGCCAGTGAAAACAATTTGGTTAAGAAGCTACATTTAATTCTAAACATCTCTTTACTAACATGAATGTTGAAATGAAATATTTCGGTAATTATCTTGACGCATTAGATTACAGTAACTATCTTGCTAGCTTTACTCTCAAATCTCTTGCGGTGAAATTCGGTAATGAAACAGAGTATAACAATCCGACTGTTCCACTACGACAGAGAGAATATTCTCGATGAATAAGAACATTGGAATGGTGAAGATGTGCCGCAATCCCCAAAAATAAACAACAATTAATCTGTACAATATAAACTTGCCAGGAACGGTATATTTGTGACAGCCTTAAAACTAATGCATACTTTGAAATGTTGATTAGCGAGCAGCCTTAGGTATTTCTTGCAAGACAATGTCATGTTTAAATATAATTCGTATGTTAAGATTAGGCGCAGTAGTTACGTTTAGTATCCAAATTAGTTGTAAGATCATAAATCTAAGATAAGAATCCTCAAATAAAATGGCTGTAACCCTAAAACCCGACAATTCGTATTTTTCCGCTTTGTCCTCTCGCGTAGGTTAAAAAGAGTGTAGTCAATAATAATTATTACTAATATTAGATATTGACAATTCTGGTAACAAGACCACAGTGCTTTACACACTCATTGTAAAACATTGTAATTAGAGTATGTAAAACGCTTCACATTAGAAAATTGTGCTAATATACAAACAATATATTGTCAGTGTTATATTTTTTATAATTGGTTCTAATGCTATTGAATGTTAGGTGTCTGTTATGTTAAATAAAGTTGTTGTTTGAAACACATTCCTCACCCCGTTGGGGTGACTTTTTTATTCGAATTAACCATTGTTTTTTTTTGTTTTTAGAATGGTTCGATTGGAGGAGATACAGTCGGAAGAGGAAATGGGTGAGTACGATAGAGTTTTACTAATACTTACCTTGTTTTCTGTATAAAATACTTGCACCTACATTTCGCATTTTTGCTAAATGCACAGGCTTAAGTCAAATAGGTAATGTGTGAAGACAACCAATAGCTGCTTTTTTAAGATTTTACTTCTAGGCATATTAATTACTACTTCCACACAACAACGTGTCAAAACACGCAAAAATGTATTAGATTCAATTACTGATTGTCTCGGAAGCCAAATTCTCGGCGTTCTCATAAAATACCGATTCTTGTGAAACCGGCGACGCTCAGTATCAACTATTGGAAGCTTATTTGGTCATACTACAAACGAACCAAAAGCTAGTAACAAAGTGTTATATCAACAATCTATATCACAATGTGCTTATTGTGGAATTCCTACAGTTAGTACCGCACGTATGTCTCGCAAAGTTGCACTACACAACTCTTTCAAAGGTTTATTATTAGCAGCTTAAGTGATACTTTGAGATGTGAAGCATGAGCTGCTTTCATAAGGAAATTTATTTGAGAGTAAAAAACAAGGCATATATATTGAGTATGCAATAGGAGCCTGCTGAACGATGATCCCAATTTTCCAAAAAACATTTACTAGCAACGGACTAATCAAACCAAAAAAAACCTGAACTAACATTAGTCAGACAAAGCTTGTACCAAGAGCTTCAGAAATATGTAGAAGTAAACTGCTATTTAAAATGTTTTCGATTTTATCACAGGCAAAAGTTCTAGGCACGTTGTATGAAAACGATTTTCTCAACTAAACAGCAAATTTCCGGATATGGAATCTTATAAACTTTTGGACTTCATCGGGAAGCAAAGCACGCTCTTTCCGAAAAGTTTTTTTTTGTACGCGTAAAAAGGACACGTATGCCCACACTTTCTTATGCTATCATATCAGTCCGATGTGTGTTCAGTTTAAAACCGGCGTCATTACTTTAAAGGATTTACTTTAAAGGGTCTTACACGATGGTAAAATAGCATCAATATAAAAATGTTTAGGTTCGTCCTCGGGTTTCAACATTGCTTTTTAGCAATATTTTAGAGTATAGACAAATTCCCTGATCAATTAGTCAACAAAGCATTTCAAACAAAAACATCCGAAACATACTTAATCGTAGTCAAAATTCTTAATATTTGAAAACATGCTGAGCCCATAGATGTGTTTAGAAAATTACAAAGGCATCGTGAACGAGATAGAGTTGAAGCTCTTCTGAAGCAGTACTAATAAATTACGGTGAAGACCGTGCTAAATTTTATAAAGGCAGGCACTTGCACCAGGTTTGCTGTCTATACACTTTTCCCCTTAATGCATTATTTTAAAATCAAGCTGTGGTACATACATATGAGATCCCGACATATCTGTAAACTATCAAGGTTCGCTTCGTAAAAACGAAATTATACAAGATTCAGTTCTTTTCAATTCAGTAGACCGACGAGTTTATATTTATGTCAGTCAAATGGTCCATTTTGTTTATAATTCTCTTTTACTTTCATCATCAAAGTCCACCGTCGTCACAGACGTGTTGTGGTTGTGTCCATCCGCGATGCATTGTATACACCTGCACATGTACGACAAATTGTTTGATATCTGTAGTTTTGAAATATGTTAGTCACTTTTACGAGGCAAAAATGGCCGAAATCGTCAAAAGTTTTATGTCAATAGCTATTTCTCTTCCCCGTACTGTGCACAAATATTAAAAATTTTGGAGACTGGGTCTCTTGAAGGGCAACACTAAAATCTATTATTGATTGATATCGGAGACACAGGCATATTTTTTTAAGTTTAGGGGCTCAATACGATTAGAAAATTTACATACATAACAACTGCAAGTTTATAAAAACATTATATTTTTTAATTTAATTCTAAGTAAGTGGATAATGATGCAATCTATCATATTAGACCTATGATAATGTTGCTAAATAGGCTTCTAGTTATACAAAAAGAAGGTCGCGCCTAGTTCTCGTAGCTACTAGCTACATACCGGCTGTCGCTGCTAATTACACCCAAAGTTGGAACACATGGACAGCGTCACGCGGAAGTTACAGAAGAGCATTTCGATGTTTTATCGCCTCGAAGATTCATAGGCCTTCAGGTTCAAATTAAAAACTTACGCCATAAAACAGCACTTTTGGAAACGGCGGGGCTGTTAAATAGAAACCGCTTTTAACTTTTTCAAATTAGAACTTAACGATGTTTTCTCTCCATCTAAAGTATGTTTTCATGTAGTTTATTTGGTTATTTAGTTGAAACTTAATGTAATATTATTTTAATTAAATCACGTTCAGGTAATCCATATTATATGGAGTAAATGTTTAAATCTGTAACTAATAACTAATAATAAACTGTAAGTAGTTTGAATGTTTGCTTGAACATGAACAAGGCATATGGTGAAAACAAATTTATCGTCAATGCATACATAAAAGAATAGTATTTCGAACATTTGCCTTTGTACATTTAAATCTTTTAATTCTGCCTCAGTAAATTAATTAATTAATAAACTTTTTTAACTTTCATATTTAAATGCAAGTTTGTCATCTTTAAGTTGTTTTAGTGATAAAAGAAAGGTAAATAAGGTCTTCTTAAGGCGGAAAATTTCGAAATTTTGACATTCGTGATTTTTGACTAATTTTTGTTCATACTATCTAATCCCGCCTGTTCGGACTTTAATTTAGGGAACTCTGAGTAGTTAAACTCTGTATCCAATTTCCATCTTTTTTGTCGAATTCTAGTTTAGTATTTGATTACTGAATGAGAATTATTGTCGTTCGCGTTTGATGAATGAACATCCATACAGGGTTGTATAAGTAGTAAAATGTTTAATAAATTTTGATAAGATATTGATGTTTGACATCCTGAATTTTCAATCAGGAAAAAAATACTCACAAATTTTTGCAAATTTTATTTGGAACCACAACACAATTGGCAGTAACATGTGCAAAGCAGCATATAATTTACGCCGGCTAAAAACATGTAAATCTTGGACATTAATTAACGGCCAAATTCAACTCCGTATAAAATTAGTTACTGCACCTCTGAGCCTCGGCCTCTCCTGTTTAGGCAAACTGATGCAGACATAACACACACACATTTCGGTACAACAGACTAGACGTGCATTAGACCTACGAGCTATTAGAAGTATTTTTCATACCAAAGCAGACATTTTTTGAATTAAAGAAAAGCTGAAATCATGCTTTAGAATAGAACTTTTTAACAAAACTGACATTTCAATTTGCATAACTGATGAACTTTATAATTAGATGTATTTTAATGAAAAATATTTCCTTGGCAGTGATATTAGTACAAATCAAGGATAAATCTTTCAAATCGATTAGGCCAAAGAGAAAATAGCATTTTTGTATGTTTAGGTGATCGTCTAATGGTTCACGAGATTAAACCGAAAATATTAAAAATACAGGAAAAGCTTTCGACTCTATTTCTACTTCGATGGTGTCAGCTAGTTCTGGTTGTTACTTGCGGTTAATGTATGGTTCGTCCAGGTTATGATGAGATTACATAGATTGTGAGAAAATGTATTTCCAAAATATTGCCTTGGATCGCTGGTCAATACTAATACGAGTCACTGGTACAATTATTGTACATAATTATGTTGAGGCTTTCAAACGTTTCTAACTGGTTTTGGTTTGCTCCTCTCGAATCGATTTTTTTCATAATAACATATTGTTTATCACTAGTAGGTGTTTCTCTTCGGAGTGGCTTTATTGTTTGATGTCCTCTTAGTCACTAACATTACTGTTTTCTTCGTCACACCACTTATTACAAAGTTATGCAGACCCTAGAAGTATTCATAACGACTTAAACCACTTTTATAACACACATGATGGATGATATTGAGTGTCACAGGTTCCTTTTAACTCGTTATAAAAATTAATACTTGTATGTGTCATAAGAAGAAAACTAAGTAATTCAGCTATTCATTCATTTATTTAATTCGGCCAGTATATAAATGTAAGAACGGGCACCAACATTGACCAACGCTTAAAAATTACTCAATAGTTGATAAACTAAAGTCATTATTCGGATTTTATAATTACATCTAATCCATGGAATTTTATGATCCAAAGGAAACTGTCTTACGAGAAAGTGTTTGCACGTTTTCGACCCAGAACTTTTTTAATATAGGAAAACAAATCATTATAATATCCGAACTGAATTGCTAAATGTTGAACTCGGCTGTCGGATAGTAAATTCCGGGGAGTTTCGCAAAACCAACAATGGCTGGGCGATATTTCCAATGCAAATGCCTTGTTCTGCTGCTTTCTCCGCTTAGTATTCACTTTGCGACATCGTAAAAGCCCTAGAATAATCTTGCTGCACTCTTGATTAATTTGAAATTTCCTTTCAATCTACGTACATTAAATACCTAAAGACCAGTACCCAAATAAATGGTCATTAGGAACAATATTATAAAACATACCGATAATATAAATTAAATAAAATATCTAATTATAGCAGGTGATACTTACAGAATTGTATTTATTTTTTCGCTTTTTGATTTCATGTCTAAATCAACAGTAGATAGTCCAGTTAGACAACATGGAACATGGAACCTACCACAAATAATGTTTATAGATACGTCTTTTTAAATAGAACATTTTTGTATACATGTCATTAAGCGGTTTTTATGTTTTCATCTCGAAATTCTACATCAAAAGTAATAGCTTATTAATAAAAATATTTTTATCAATGGCCAAAGGACGTATAATGTCGATCATAATTTGTATTTCCTGCGGAAGTTCATGAATCAATGTAATAATAGATTTTATATCAAATACCTATAGAAGAAATACTGGCAACAACAAAACATTTAAACAGATAAATATGAAGAATTGCATAAGAATGATGAAATCAAAATAAATTCGCTACAGGTGTTCTGAATGAGTTTCAGACAATTTTGCATTGATCGACACTCTGTAATTGTCACACAGCAAATAACGGCTAACTGATTACGGTTTTCTAGTTATTAGTAATTTTTTTAATAAGTACAATTCTTGCGCAGTTATATAATTGGCAATTAAAAACATATTTAAAACAAAGTGAATGCTGATAATGAAGCTGTCGCGTAACATCCAATTCGAAGTCTTTCATCCCTTATTTAAGTTTTCTTTTTCATGTCAGAAAATCCATCTCTAAACTTCCGACTAAATTTTCTACTCTGCTTGAGAGTGGTTTTAAAAGTGGTTTAATTAGCCTACATTTACAAAGTAATTAATCTGCTGCGACTCAGATAATATACTGTCTTTGCTAAATTAACTCTGCAGCGAGTTACGCAGGGTGAATTTTTTGAGGTGAGAAGCATATCACAAATTTTAATTCTCAATGTAATTAAAAGTGTTTTATTGTATTTTTTAACATAAAGAATGCCACTAATTTTACGGTATAAAAAATATTTCAGAACGCATCTTTAATATCAATGGTTCTACAAACAAAGACTGTTATGAGCATTTCTGAACTGTTAAAATTGCCGGATATGTTCAGAGAAATACTGAACTAAATTAGCAGCGTTGACTATTCGTGCTAAAACTTCTTCAAAGGTTTTAAGTAACTCGGTGTTGCATTGATTACATTTATATTTAAGTTTGAATATAGGAAATATTTAAAATCTGTATTGAGAATCACGCATTTGACAGGACCGTAGTTAGCTTTTTAAAAAACACGTAAAAGTATATTTTTGAAATTAATCTGCTCATAACATAAAATACAACAATTAATGTTGACAAATGTGTAAAATAAAGTTAGGACTAACAGGAGATTAAAAGACAATAATCAAATGTGTATACAAAAAGGCCCTGCTAGAGAATAGAAGCTTAAGCTCGGGTTCACTTGAGCACAACCTGAACCTGAACTCGGACTGAACATACCAATAGGGCGATGTGCGACTGAAACAGTATTTAATTTAGGAATTGTTCTAATTTACCATTGCTGCGTTTAGTTATAAACCAGAAACTACCGATCAGCTCTTTATTTTTGAAAATTTCTTTCAATCGGAAATTGGATTGAGAACTTCTTAAAACAGAACTGCAGAACTATTCTTTTAAAATGTATCTTTTTCTTGTCGTTCATTTAACTCGCTATATATTTTCTGAAATCGCTCAGTTTTATCCGTTTGCACATCCGTTGCAAGAATATGCCACTGCCATCAACTACTTTATTACAAATTCTATGCAACTGGTCGATATGCCAATTTCCAGTCGAATTATTTATGCATTTCATACCAAAATCATTTGTATTTAAACATACTGAAACAACTGAAACAATATCTGAAAAATAGAGATCAAAACTCCATAGAACCAATGGGGTATTTTTTTTGTATCGCTTAGTGTGAAGAATAGCGATATTTTATCCATTTGAGAATAGTTCAAGTATGTGTTACAATAATCTAATAACAACCAAAGTAAACGTATTAATGAATAAAAAAATTACATTTTATTAAATCTGATCGGGAGGACCAACTAGCAACTTTATCTTAATCTAAATGTCCTAAAATGAATCTGAGTGATCTGAAATTAAGTAACTATAAAATCGGTTTAATGGTTTAAGTAAGTATTTTCTATTGTTACAGCGGGCCAGGTGACAACACTTTCTACAGTAACATCGACATCAAGCCAGATATCAGGCCGATTAGGATTGGAAAGCCCAACCTCCTGGTTTCCGATTTAGTGAGTATAGTTTTCCATATTCAAATAAAACTAAAAGCCAACTTTTTAATGTTCTGCGAAATCCTGGGAGTTATTTAGGCTATAGAGACATTCAACCGAAGCGGCTTAAGCAAATAAAAAAGCCAAAGCGACTAATCAATTAAATGAAGCTCCAGCACTTCACTACTGTTTTCTTACAACAAGTCATTTCCGAAAATGCAGCAGCTTCATTAGGAAAAGTCTCAAGCTTCCCGGTTCTGATTCAATAAAGATCCTTGATTAGGGACACGTACGTGTTAGTGCAAGTCTCAAATTAACATTGTAGCCTCACAAAGTTTAATTAAATGTCCGCTTTCTCGACTTTTGTTAAGTCTTTAAGGCGATTTAGCCTGGGTCAGATAACAAATAGGAAAGTTTGTCCAAGCCCAATTTATCGGTCTAATTCTTGTTGCTGCGGTGAAGTCTTTTAATTATGAAAGACGAGAGATTGGACGAAGCATTACATTTTTAGATGTGTCGCTACTGAGGAAGTAGCTCTTATAATTATTACGTATCTTTCGATATGTTAAAAGCTCCCAAAACTGAACACAAGCGGTAAAATAAACCGAATTTATTGTTCTACCCAAGTATTTTTACATCTGATAGTAATTATGAAAAACTGATCAAAAAGCTATTTCAGCGAATTTTGTCGAAAATATAATAGGCAGCATGAAGTAATTTTCTCATCAACTCTCTTGCAAATTGAAGTGCTTTATCTAAAGAACAACATAATTTGAAATCGATCATGCAGGTGCAGAGTACAGTGCCGTGCTCTAATAGCTTCGGTACATACAAATTATATCGAATTTTATTTATAAAGAAAAATAAGTATACGTTGAAGCAAAAATTAGTTGCAAGATTTCAAATCGTTCTCATCTTTTCTATTCTACCAATAACTACTAGTAACATAGTTTTCAATGTTGCCACACTTGAACACTTGAGAAAAACCTAACTATTCTTGTTGATAAAAATACTTTAGAAACTTAAAGGACTGAAGCATTTTAATACATATTCAACATAAAATCGACTATCTTTTATTGATCGGTACTTCAAATCATCGCAGTCAAAAAAATTACGTTCAAAGAACAAAATGAGTTTGCATTCTGAAAACTCAGATTTGCTTTTCTTATTGTTTTATGAGTGTGCAGTATATTTATACTTCAGCCAAGTCAAATTTTAGTTTTTACTTGGATTTCAATGTTGCCAGCGAGAGTGGATACTAAATTAGTAAATTTTACCAAAGATTATACATTTTTCATCAGATCGAAACAAACTATCATCTTCACAATTGTGTGCAAATCAATGGTCATGACTGCTACATTTTAATATGCAGCTTGAGCTGAACAAATTTGAGCTTGCCAACACTTGATCTTCCTGATTTTTTTTCAAATTTTGTTTTCAAAATGCGGGCGATTCTGTTTTTTTCATTACCCTGTAATAGTACAACTCATGTGATAGAAAAAATTGGAGTTGCTTATGTAGTTTACACAAAAATCAATTAGTTTCGGGAATCAAGCGCTTTAAGGAGCAAAGTTGATGTCTACTACAGCCTAAATAACTCATGAGTAATAAGGTAAATCGTCACCCATATTTCATTCCCAGCATTCAGAATTCATTATGTGTACATTCATTATCATTCTTCTTTCGGCAAAAATGCTGAAGGTGTTTTCAAAGAAAATATAAATAATTTTTGATGTTTTGCGTAGTCTCTACAAATATTTGTTAGCATTAGATCGGTCAAACATTTATCAATCTATACTTAGTCAAGGGGCCGAAAATTACAATTTCTAAAATGGTAGAATATTTGCTGTTTTAGGATTTGCAGTTTGGAAGGTTTTCATATCTATTTCTCCTCATTCTGTTTAAACTGCTAGAATTTCATTGCCAGTTTAAAAATCTGAAATATTACCATTTGGTTATACTTTTGACACCGAAAATACCCAATCGCTTTGAAACGATACATTTTTCAGCACTTGAAATAGTTGATTAAATTCCAATATTTGTTATCAAAACTGAAACATCTCAAATTATTGGGAATAATTGCCCCTTTCAGCTCTATTTAGACTTTTTACATTCAAGGCTCCGAACAGGTTTGAAGACTGAAATATTTATGCAAAATCAAAATGTTTTTGCGATAATTTGCTGGAATCGGTGAAAAAATTGCCAATTTTCCAGCGATTAATGTAAATATCGAAACCATATTCGAAATAATTAACGGTTTTCAGGCTTTATATGAGAAATAAATTGAATCTAGTTCAAATAAATTCATGTTTAAAGCGAAATGTGCAAATATATAAATTTGCTAATTTTGCGGTTGAGTTGGCAGTAAATAAGTATTTGGCCAGCTGATTGTAATTTTTGCAACTGTGCCAGGATTTCAAGTATTAACAAAATGTGAAACTACATTGCCAAATTATCATTAAATTGTAATTAATTTAGTGAAAATAATTATCACCTTTAGGGTCTAAATTCTATGTATTTGACATAAATCGAAATAAATTGTAACTTTTTCTGTGCCAAAAGTATTGCTGTGTATATGTTTCCCAATCTGTTGCAAACATTGTTAAAATGTTGCTAGTTACGCTACAGCAATAGATCTACACGTGAAGAGTCATTACTTTTACAATGTTAATTTAATAATACTTAATGAACTCCCGAATGCCACTGGCTATAAATGTATAGTGCTCTATTTGGAAAGAATTCACTATTTTATCGCTGAAGTCCAGACTTATATTTTTAGAGACTAAGACGATGTGTATAAATGTTATATGTATCGTTGTGAATTTTATGTACTTTCCTTGCAGTGACGTCGAAATAATTTGGAAAGGGAGCTTAATGAATACTGCCTAAACAAGGTTTTCATTGAAGAAACGAACCATCTTAAATATATTTTAAATTTGAAGAATTAAACAAAATATATAAAATATGTCAACTTTGCTAAAAACTAACTGTTCAATGGCACCCCACTGAGTACTGCATTTTAAGGATGTAAGAAAATGTAAAATCAGATGGTCGGTTCAGGATGTAGAATAGAAAATAGGTGAAACATTAGGATTCAAATCAGCAAAATTTCTGGTAATATCGTGACTTACTTTTATTGATTTATTTCATGAATTATTGAAAATATTCGTCTTTATTCGGATTCAGCGCGATCAATGAATTTGGTAGAAGCGGTACAATAGAATGGCCAGCAGGCTCATTTAAAAGCAGTGCAAGGAAAATGCAAGAACTGAAGAATCGAATTTCACAAGAATCTGACTGATATTTCCTTAATTGTTATTAATGTCATTGAATATTTTCACAGCAAACTGTTATTTTTACTTAACGATTTAAACTATTCACAGAAATATTGAAAAAGGCCAAATCGTTAAAATAATTCGATAATTCTCTAATTTCCTTCATTCACGCGTTTTTCCTTCTAAATCCTGAACCGACCATCATTCGATGGGCGAGTCTTTTTAAATTTTAACGTTTTCGTAGTTGATGGCGTCGGGCTGATTGGATTAAATTAAACATGTTATAAAAGTTGCCCGTTCTTATCCAAGTCGATGTTTTTGTATATTGTAGAAGTCTTCAAATTTAGTTTATATTTAAGATGGTTCATCCTGAAATGGAAGCCCTTTATGCAGTTCTAAAGCAACATGAGATGAACTTTTTGGCAACGGCTTTTCTGTTTACGCGAATGGTTCTATATGTAAATGAATCTCTGTAAGTCTAAGCCATATTTACGTACGATTGTTCTCTGAACGTGTTGCGAAGGTGCTGTTAATATAATTTTCCTAATTCGGTCTTATTCGACAGTCATTGTCGTACCAATTTCCAAATTAAATGAATTACAAGAGACAGTCTGATTTTGAAGAAAAATGGGTTGTTTTATGAAACCCGCTTTTAATTGACAACTTTTATTCTGTGACTCTTTTCAGCTTAACTGAAACCAAAATTAAACTAAATATTCAATCAGAGATTATTTGACTACAGCATCAAATTTAATTTCAAATTTAGCAATGTTGAGTGACAATTTTTCGTTCAGATATTGCTTGTTCTTAACTTTGCAGAGCATTAAGATAAAAAAATTGTTGTAAATTTCCACTGCTCTGGTTTTGAAACAAGAGGACTCCCAATTTTTTGTTCAAAAAAAAATTATTGGAGTCTGTCAAATTTATTGCATTAACGGATCCCATTCCAAAGCTTTTTCGTACGCTACTGTCTTTAAAACAAAACCACTAACTAACGTGTCTGTGTTGTTTGTTCTCTCTATTTGATGGTTTGTGCCCTCGACGCTTCCAAAATCTCCAGGTGCTCAAGGTATTAGGTCGATTGATTTCTACTTCCTTTTCATTTTTGCTTCCATAGATGTAGGCTTGCATGTTTTTCTCTTCTCACATTTCTTTCTATAATACACACTTGATCTTGAAAACCTGTTACGATTTCTCCTTCTGATAACACGTGTGAACTGCTTTAGGTGGAAATAGGGTGTGTTATTTGAGCACCACGATTCGATTAGAACATATATATTTTTCTATAAATTGCCTGCTATCTGAGATTATATTTCTTTCTTTCTTTCATTTGGTAAATACATAATTTTCACTTGATGTGTTATGTCTTATTGCTATCGTGACAGAAATTTAGAAGTATTTTAGCAACGAAAAATATTGCTTCCAAGACAGAAAGGTTCAAAGTCAACTAAAAATAATTAAATGAAAACTGAAGCAAATATTTGCCCAGGAATAGTTCAGGATGATGAAAGTTGTTGCGACGAATAAAACTTATTAATTAGAAGACGAAATTAATTTGGAAATTCGTTTACTTTCTATATTATAGAGAACGGTTATACAAGTTTTCCGCTTTATCATCGAATCACTTTCTAACTTTGCCAGTTGCAATTTTCTAATCATTCAAAGCAAAACTTGTTGATACATAGTTTCACATTTAAAATATTTTGATGGCGTGTTTTATTTTTTGCGCTCGTTTACAAACAATTACAATTTAAGCTTATTAACAAAGCTAAACAATGGACAACACTATATACCCTCTCGGCCAACAGATTTTCAATTATAAGGTTTGGACGACTCAGTTCTGCAAATATTTCAAATCTTTAAAATAGGACTTTCAGGCGTCTTCTATATCGCTTCCATTGAATGAATGGGAAAAACTGGGTCTTACTGTTTTCCCTGTAAATGTTATTTCAGTATCTGTATCGCCGTTCAGGCAAATTTAAGAAAAAAATGAAAAGCCACGAACATATAAACACTTTTCCGCAATTCCATATTTCACTATTGGAATATATTTGACAGTTTGCAAATTTCGAAATGGTAAAGATCCATTTTATTTCAAAATAATTGGCGATATTTTACAGTGAATATCGCCATGTATGACGAAGAAACATAATTATAACTAATAAAAACACCTAGTCCATCTTTTAATAAATCACGATAAACCAATAAGGTATAATATACTATTAATAGAAAATCATATTTTTGCTATACTCGAAAAATTGCAATAATAGATCTCATTATATAAAAACAAAATTTTAATATTTGTCACACATGTTACTAAACATCGGGTAAGATTAACATTTACATTCTACAGTCCCCGAGTGTTTTGCTTGCTGTTTCCATTTTGCTTATCTGCATGCTATTAGCATTTTGTTTTATATGGAATTATAGGGATGCACACTTACACAGTGTTCCAGTCTGGTATTATCGTGAGGCAACACTTAAACACACCATAAACCATTGCTTCAGCTTGATGTTATTTAATAATTATTTCTTTGGATAATCATCATGGATAACATCAGTTTTTAATCCCCATTTCATACATAGTCTCTTTCAGGTTAACCACATTACTGGATGCTTGTCTTTCACAAAACCATTTTGAAATATATTTATATCTTCTAATATAGAAACACGTCAACCAAATCAATGTTTGTTCCAACTACATAAACATCCGAACAGTAGTAGCAGGCATTCAACAAATTGTGCTAACAATTCACATGTCCACAATGCGGTTTAAGCTAAACATGCTTTTACTTATTTAATTAATGGCTAATGCTTTGGGCCTTGATTAAAACCTCCAATCCAATGATAAATAATCAGGGTTTTGAATGCGAATGATATCTGTCCGACGCATTCAAAGCGCTGATTATATTTTGCAAGGCGATTAAAGCTTAATCGAAGCCCAAAGAACCGGGATCTTAAGCTAGTTTAATTTAGTCATGCATTTTAATTAGATTTAATTAATATCTGTAGATAAAGTAATTAGTGCTTTAAAAGATACTACTATAATCGCTTCTGTAATGTTTTACATTTATTTATCAAAGGCCCAAAACAAAGTGATATGTGATTAAACGTATTTTATTAATTTTCTTAGACCATGGCGGCAACTAAGAGGAATGCAGGTTTAACATCAGCAGTCCCCAGAGCAACTTTGAACGATGAGGAACTGGTGAGTTTTATATTTGTATGTGTTTTTACTCAATAGTAAAAATACCACTACTGTATGCCACAGTACCTAAAACAACTCGAAACATCGGCAAGAGTTATTTAAAAAAAACTTTAAGAGCTCTAATTGAGAGCTGAAAACTTGATTCCACTGTGAATTTTTGGGAGCCATGTCTTCTGGAAATTTGTGTTAATCAGTCGTTTACAAGTATTTAATTTTAAATCACTCCTCAATTATATTTTAAGACAGAATTCTTAGTTTTTTAGCCAAAAACACCAAAATGCAGAACCGAAGCAGTCGATTTGATAATCTACAAATATTCTCATATGAAAAATGAGGGTTGGTTTAAGCTAGGCGTGGGGTTTTCTAACATATTCGAGCAAAAATTGCAAATTTAAACGGCTTGCATTTCTAATATACGCTCAGTGCCAAGGAAAGTGGCGTTTCAGATAGTTTGCAAAAGTTCAAACTACTCTAACTGCTATACCAATTAACCATGTTTTTTGCAGTTTACTGCTTGATTTGTTGGCTTTTATTTCAAACGTAGGAAATGCTAATTCGTAATTTTTTCGTAAAATGTAGTCCATGCCGTTTAAACTACATAATTTATGAACATTTACTTCATTCAATAATTCCTCAAACTTAAAATTAGCAAAATTACTAAAGAGTTTTAAGCTGAGAGTTTGGGTAATTGGACGACATTAACGTTGATGATTTCTTCCGATTCAACCTTTTGTCGAAATAGATTAAAATAATTACATTCTAATTCATAATAATGCCCTTCCAAATACTGCCTAGATTACGCGGAAATTTCTTAGAAACTGCTGGTAGAACCATATTAAATATCCTAGAAGCCCCGATTTTAATCCTTTTGGGCATCCATATAAATTAGCATGCAGTATACGGACTCGCGAAATTCACTGCTGTCAGAATTATTATTACTATCGTTGTCAGAAGAATGGGCTAATAAACCACAACAAGCACAATTATTGTCATTATAAGTATGCCACGCAGACTAGAAGCAGCTAGAGCCGTTACAGACGGCTATAAGAGATAAATACTAACTTTGCTATCATTTTTATTGTGGTTTTGTTTTGTCGTATATTAAAAATTTTTGCTGTGTGAAAATAACATTCTTGAAACACCGACGCATTAGTAATTGTGTATGTGTGATTAGTAAGTTTGAAAGTAAAGCAATAATTAAAAAAAAAAACGTTTGTAATTAGATGAAACCTCAAAAAGGTTGACAAAATTTCGGTTTCAAGCAAAACTGTCACAGACAGAAGAGATCATTCAAGAAAATTATATTAACGTAGTTCGATTTAATCTCCATTATCTGTTACAGAAATCGAAGATTCAACGATTGTTACGCATTAAAAAAATATAGTCAAATCAGTTGATTAGTATGAAAGTTAGAAGCTTGAACGTTACCAAAAAATCGGATGCTTCATTCACTTTAATAATTTGAACTGGACTTTTAGAAATCACGGCTTTGCAAAACAGTAAAACAGTGTTTCCAAATCGAAGCGTCAAAAGTTTTATACATTAAACTTATCGTTATCGGTTTTCCTTGATTGTATTTCAATATGTAGTATTAATATTTAATTTTTTTAAATATTTGTTTACAGGATGGTGCAATTTCTCGGGGACACTATTTTTATGTGGCCCATAACAGTTGAACCCAATCTAAATCGAAACAGTTACTTGTTCAGCTCAGTAAAAAGTGCTAAAAATTTAGTTAGCCAACTGTTGTCAAATTTGACCATTAAACTAAGTTAAAATATCGAACTCTTGGTACGGTTTCGGAAATTTTGCGAAAAAACAAATAGTACAGAAAACATTTCTTGTGAATAAACCGAAAACTAAGAGTTGTCGAATAAAATAGTTTGCATCAGTTTTTAAATATCTATGCACTGATATTAAATTTAACAAAATAACGCTTTTACTTAAGTAAAAGTCAATTTTTCACAGGCGGCTTGAATTTTTAATATTAGGTGGATAGGATTCACTCGACAAAGCACTAATACTAAACGAAAAATCTGCAGCAATGGCGCTTTTCCAGTTTGCTTATATAATAAGTGGAAAAAAATAATAAGAATATTTTTTGCGAGTTAGCGATTATTTATTACCTTATTCAATTTTCAAAGTTACAAATAGCTCCTCATTTACATAAATATACCCCACTGGTTCATCTAAACGAAACGAAGTTGATTACAATTTTCGTGATAATATATTAGGAACCGACGAAAAACTTGTTACTTAAAAATGACAAGCTGATGTATTCTGAATTAAAAAGTCGTTTATCAATTTTGCCTAATGGAACCTGTTGCGTAGTTACTTCATGGATATAAAGAAAATTATAATATCTTCTTAGAGCATATTACATTAATTTGGCAAGGATATAAGTTATCTGACCTGGTTATAAGACGTGATAACGTTGCCTCATTGAACTTTTTTCATTCTCAACCATTTGGCTCTAATGGTTTCATCATGTCTGAAAATATTTAAACATTTCACTTCTTAGGAATATTCATTGTTTTCGAAGAAAAATATCAAAGCTCAAATTGCAGTTTTCTCTGTAAATTTATCTCTTCTTGGTCTACTTCTCCTTAAGTAGCCCATCATCATAGCGATTTGGACTTGTTGCCATCCAGCCGCTTTTGGATATGTTTTTATAAGCTAAACTCTATTATTTTCTAATCTAAATTTACTACGCTTGAATATGAAAATTTCTTTGTGCCCGACCAACTAAAAAATGTGTAACATTTTTCGTCGTAACTGAAATAAAATATGGTGATCCATATTTTCATGTTTTCATTTCTACCACTTCAAATAGAAGTGTTACAATCGTATCTGGAATTCAGAGCGCTCGGGGTAAAATTAATATTTGGCAGGCGAGAAACTAAAGTGCTAGGTGGAAATGTATGCAGAAACTTAAAAAAATGAAAAATATAGTTATAGAAACTCATATGAAACATCTTCTAGCGCTCCTTAATTAATTTGTCAATTATCAAAAATAACAAATCTAAGATACTTTAGAGACAAGATCTCACTACAGCCTTGATATGCAATTTTCCTCTCGATGCACGTTAGTTAAAATGTTTGCGGAAGAACTTTGTTACGCAGATTTAAATATTCCGGTTCTGTTTTGCCGCAAATTAAACGCGGAAGCCAGAAAGAATAGAATCACCTGAGCATCACCTGAGCATCCAATTTAAATAGAAGTAGTTGAATATAATTACACGCAAATAGTAAATCAGACAGCAAATTTTTGCTGCACTGATTAGTTATGTGATTTTTAAATAATGTTATTTATAATTCGAAAATATGTAAGTCCGCTATAAATAAACAGTGAATGGTCCAATGAGTAAAATTTGGATAAAGAAAACTGGAAGTTCAATTTCCTTTATTATTAATGTTTACAATTATTTACTTGAGTTATGGCAGCTAATGTTTGAAGGAGTTTTTCGGGCTTTCAAGGCGTCGTGGAAAATAATTTATTCGCGGCTTTTTACATGCATGGGTGGCTTGCACCCTCAGGTAATACGCCAAAGTGGAATTAATTCAGCACTTGTTCAGTACAAAAAAGTAGTACAGTATAGTTGAAAACTGAGTAAAATTATTTTGTGTGGGATTTTCCAATAAACTTTATAGCAAAATACTTCCTGAAACAGCCGAATCAATAAATCGCAGGCAACTGCAACTTTTCCTACGAACTATTAGAGCAGTGATAAGCTGATTTATTTCGTATTTAGATGATGTTCAAACTTTTCACGTATAAATAATAGCAATTTCCGCGAAATTAGAAACGAATGGACTGGTTGAACTGAAGAGGCTAATTAAATTGATTTCGAAGTATTCCAACTTTGTTTAATGGCTATTGTCTAAGCACTCATGTAACCTATTATCAGTTGAATTGAAAAGATGCTAGAATGTTAAACTTTGAAAAGGCAATAACGAAATCTCTTTATAATAGTTTTGCAACATTTTCACTAAAAACGGTAGGTACAACAGGCCTAAGCCACCCTTGTAGAGTTTATTCAGCAGGGGCGGTTTTAATTTATTTGCTTTAAAACAAACATATCTGGAACTGATTTTCGACTGAACTCAAAGTAAAAAGTTTTACTTTGAGAAGCCATTAAAACCTTTAGTAAGAAGTTGCCTTTAACAGAATAAGAGAATGCTTATAATAGGCAATAAAATAACAATGGTGGGTACAAAAAAGGCAATTGATCGTATCTATGCAATCTGGACCAAAATTATTTGGCTACTGGATGTAACTAGGACATTGCCCAGAGGTACAGATTAAATTCGGATTCGAATGTTCAGATTATTGCTTCAAGCAGGGGAATGGAAATAATAAGGTCACATTTAAATTACATATTTATTTAGTTTTATATCTATATGGTAATAAACTTTAAAATGAATGTAGTAAATTGTCGAAAAACCTAATATTTAATGTACGGCTGCGTTGCTTGTTTTGCCACTAAGTAAAAAATATTAAAATGCATCTGCAACAAAGTTTACTCGCCCGATATGAATCCTGCTATAGACGTGAATTAATTTGGTTAAAACATTATAAAGTAAACAACAATAAATGCAGCTGAAAACATGATCAGAATCAGTTACTGTGGGACAAATTACTGCCCATTTCTCTAACGGAATATTTAGTGATTAGCAATCATGCTGATGAGAATCAACCGGTTCCTGCCGGAAATACAAATGGAAAGGCCTTTAGGCACAGTTCAGTTTGTGATATTTGCAGGTTTAACTAATTTTTCAATAAAAAATTACAGATCCTGATGTTGCAGGTAGAAATGTAAGAATAATTATCAAATAAAATGAATGGCTTTTGAAAAAATACAGCTGAAGAACAGAACGATGAAAAACGACGGCTTAAATTTTAACAAATCAACTATGAAATCAGGCGCAAGTACGCAAGGTAAAACCCCCAAAATCAAGAAATAAAACTCAGTAACTACAGTATATCCTTTAAAAACGTACCAAGTGTTGCAAAACCACGTTCAAGTGAAACCACGTTAGTTTGATTGGTTACAAATTAATCTAGAATAATGAAAGTTTATATTTAAATATTTTTTCAATCCATTCTGCTGTGCAAAATAGTTATTGTTCCCTTCACACATAGAATTGTTGATGAGTGATGATTATAAATCGTTTAGAAAAAAACGGAAATTAGAAAATGTGGACATTTCTGAATATTCTGAATCGTATAAAGTGAAAGTAATATTCCTGAAGCACCAGTAGCAAAGTATCCTTATCGCAAATTTATTTCTGCAATTCGAAAGAAACCACCTTAAGGCCAATTTTCAACTAGGCAGATATGAGAACAATACGAATAATAAAGGAGTAGTCGATAGCGAAGCTACATTATTTTACCATTTGCCTCAAATTGCGATGTTAAATTTTGCATACGGAACTGTTATACGTTACGCTTGATCATTTGCAGACATACTAGAGTGTTCGTTTGAAAGTCGGATGATATTGCGGCAGATCTATGGCCACAATATTACGTCATAATACAGAGTGACACTTTGTAAATCGCAAATTTCTTGTATCTTTCTTACTGAATTTACGAAAACGCATAGATCGGTGCTTGCGAAGGGTGAACCCTTCGAGCATCACTCATTTCGAGCTCATTAAGTATCATTCATTTTAAATTTCCCCGCCAAACAAAGAAAAAAATAAAACTTTTTAGTTTTTAAATAGCGTTTGGGTAAATTCTAGATTGCTCAACTTTGCCCCAATTCAACCAATCTCGTATCTTATATGATTATCAAGGTGAGCCCATGGTTGAGCTCCATAAACGGACACCTGGTACATAAGTATATAATAATAATAAGATTATTCAATTAACTCGTTTTATTAAAAGTGTTCTGGAATCCTTTAATTTCTGACCGCCTCAGTTTTGACGCTCATTCGAACCGAATAAAGCTTGAAATCCTTTCAACATGTTTTTGAAACATTGGGTTATCATGATTGCACTAATAGCTTTAATTGTTGCAAACGATTTCCTTATGTGTTAAAAGACCGTCTGACAACAATTTCATTTTACACTCTAATCGGAAACCGACAAACACACTAATCGGATTGCGACGACTAAGCAATTAATCTACTCTGATGAATCCAATTATGACTATGATTCATTGAATCTTGCGACAATACGTTTTCTTGGCTTTAGGGAGCTAGTCTCGGTTACACTTGGGAACATATTTTGGAAACTACATCTATATGGAGTTTTCCGATGAGAAAACATTTTATAATACAATCGCGCTGCTCCTCTGTAATTTTGTTTAGCGTATCCACAAAAAAGTATAATCAAGGAAGAAACTGCAATTTCCTAAACTTCGTTAAACGGCAACAGAAATCCGTTGAATATAAAGGAAAACCAAAAGATTATTGACAGTTTACCATCCCGTAGGTCAATAGCAAAGCGATCGAGGGTGTATATTTTTAGGAAATAATGATCATTCTACTTTTAGTTCGACTATAAACCGAGAGTCGTCATATGTATTTATTGTGACTAAATACTCATATACAATGTTATATATATATATGATTGAACTTTTAACTATCGACACAGCATTACTTTTTCAAATGAATCTTCAAATAAGGATTTTAAATGTTCAAGTGGTTCGGTTTTGCATAATTCGGATTGTAAAGAGGACATATTTAAAAATAGCACGCAACTGCTGGTATATGTTATTATTATTAGTATTATTTCTATCATTAATTAATAAGTTGCCGATTTCAGTTGTTCTAGGTCAATTGGCTGGCACGTAAACAATAACATCGTTAAAAAATAACTCATGGTTTCCTTTTTAATTTATCAGAAAATGCACGTTTACAAAAAGACTCTGCAAGCGCTAATATATCCTATCAGCTGTACGACTCCCCACAATTTCGTTCCATGGACTGCAACTTCACCAACTTACTGTTACGAGTGCGAGGGACTTCTTTGGGGAATCGCTCGGCAAGGAGTGCGATGCACAGAATGTGGAGTCAAGTGCCACGAGAAATGTAAAGATTTGCTCAACGCGGATTGTTTGCAAAGTGAGTACTCCACCAATAATATTACAGTGCATAGGGTGTCGTTTGAGGCGCTATTTCAAAAAGTTTTTGGATTTTAGTCTCCAAAGTTAAGAAATTGTCTACTTTTTTAATCAAGTTGCTATTGTTTTCTTACTTGCAACTTCTGTTAACATTTTCTAAATTCTTTAGGTTTATTATAGTTGCAAAAAGTACACAAGCATTATTGAATTTGTCCGTAACAGTAAAAGTATGATGTATTTTAATGCAAAACGAGCAAGTTGCCGTATGAATTACCGTATGAAACACGACATGTTTCGCCATAAAAGTATTTTAATAGGTTAGTTATTGATTATGCGTCTTTCTGGGAAACATGCCTCGCATATTTCCTTTGTTAACGTACCATTTAATGCATTTGCTACCTTGAACGAAGAATACATGGCGACCACAATGCAATATAGGTAAAACTGATTTATTATGGCAGCCGGTATATTTAACAGGAGCTTCAAAAATAATCGGATATGAATGATTCTGAATAATGTCCCATTTGCTTATTCACTAATATTCGCTTAGATGTACACATCACAATAACGAAGCTTAAGGGTAAATGGTATAGTATTAAGGCATACTTATTTCATCAGCTGCTACTATTATAATGTCGAAAACATTATTTTAGTTGCCCAGATTGGAAGTACGGAATTAGTGCACCCGTTGGAAAATTAGGCAGCAAATAGCAGAAAATATTTGCGAAATCCCGAACC
>NW_026018916.1:9743904-9745833 GCF_020466585.1 Dendroctonus ponderosae
ACATTGACAAATCACTCAGAAATAAAGTGTCCGCAGTTACTATTGGGACGCATTTGATATCTTTATACCTTCAGCCCCTACATCTACCTCAATTTAGTAGTGAAAATATCATGATTGGTGAAATTTGCTTTAAACATTTAATAACACAAATTGTGCAAAMATACCAATTGTGTTCAAAATGCCTTTAGTTACAGTGGAAAATCATAACTTTTATAAACGCTTTTCGCWTACGAATCTACGAGATGAGACGGCAAGTGAAATGTGTGAAAAAAACAAAAAAGCACAATCGGCGATGGAATATCGGTTTTATCAAAACAGAGAATTAATTTTTCGGTCTATTACGCTGCAGTCCAATTAAATGAGGTTCCAATTGTGTAAATGTTAAAATTTTATATATATTTTTAAAATTTCCTGAAAATGTATTTTTGTGGTAGAATATAAACGAATTATTTCTGTTCTATTTGGTTCCTTTGTTACAGAAAATTTGTTCAGCGCATTATTTTAGTGCTATTTAATATTAATTATGCCAGAAATTGGTGATATCTACAATTTTTCAATTCAAAGATTTTATATTCAGGAAATTCAATTAGGCGCGGAATATCCGAATATTTTGATGATGCACGTATATAAGCTCACGAATAATTTGAAGATGCATGTACGTTCATCAATTAATGGTTAAAATTATTTGGCATTATAAATGCAGAAACTCAAAGTTTGCTGGAGTATTTGATAAACTGATTAAATTATACTCTATTTTCGTAGACATAATCAACTAAAATTAATATTACTATTATTATATGCAGCTGTAAATGTGATACTGAGTACACATTTTGCACGAAGCTTTACAATAGTACAAGCAGGATGGCGAAAGTATTAAACAGATAATGGTTTTAAATTACTAAACTTATTAAATTGACGATTTTACAACGCTTTTTTTACAAATATTTGTATATATTGGACACAAAGCTCTCAATTGCTCACTAAAAATAATCAGAACTTCTACTTGAAAATATCTAAGGCCAATAACTCTTAATAGAAGCGAAATATATTTCAAGATTTTATATTTGCGTAAGCGAAAATCCATAGGCTATTTCAGTACGAGAAAATGGGGAAAAATAATATTTAGCCAAAGCTGTTCTCTGACTTGATCCGAAGTATAGTTTCCTATGAGATACTTGACAACTTTCCATATTCAGTTAGTCTCGTCTAAGGCGTTTAAAACCAGAAATTATTGAAAATTAAGATGATCGGGATTAATTTCAATTTAATTCGGAATTTATAGGAAATCCTTGTTTGATGATAGTATTGAATGGTATTATCATGCGGTCAGTATTATATGGTATCTGAGAAGCGCTCAGCTTAATTGCCTGGACTTAATTAAATCAATTACTGACATTCCGCGAGATAAAATATGTTCTAGGATTTGATTTCATATCAATATACATATTTTCATTATGCAGTATCTGTGGAAATGAGTTTTGAAATTATTACTATTAAATTTTGTCTGCAGGGTGTATGCTTAATTGAGGCGGTCAAAGAGCTGCTGATAATGCTAACACTTCAATTTAAATACATTTTAAAGGGTTACTTAGAAGATTAGCGCGAACAGTCGAATTCATGCCTGCACTTAGGACGCAACATAACAAGCTAATCAGCAAACAGACTGGATTCGAAGTTCACAAATGTCCATTACATTACTGGTAGCCATTAACTTAGGGTAGAGGCCGGGATCAGATTCATTTAAATGATAGGTTTTGTATTTGGATTACGCGTTCGTACTACAACATTATTCGAATTTGCAATTATCGCTGCCTTCTTTCAGTGCGTTGATTTTTCCGCCAAATAAATTTAACATTTGCCAGAAATAGAGATTCGGGTATTTCTTCAATCACACGAGCATATTTTGTGTTCGAAGTTAACTAATATATA